>NW_006399752.1:16669719-16671281 GCF_000299155.1 Elephantulus edwardii
AGCTAAGAGAAATCCCATCAGTGGTCCGTTCTGAGATCTGTAGAAGTTAGGCGGCCTAGCCCTAAGGAGCTGTGCTGCTAACCCAGAAGCATCTGCTTTGAATCCACCAGCTGCTCCTCAGCAGAAAGTCGGGCAATCTCTCCCACGTGATTTATGGCCTCTGAAAACCTACAGGAGTTCTATAGGTTGGTTCTGACTCCATAGCACACAACAATAAAAAACTATAACGCAGTCTTTTCAAATACCTCTCTTCACTCATCCACAGAAACACAGCCTCACACAAAGATACTCAACCATTTTTGCTTTGCCAAACTTTTCTCTCCCAGACTCACAGGTTTAAGCCGGACTTGTTGCTGGTCTTCAGGAGCTAAGCCTTAGCGTTCTGAACAGCAATCTCGAGCATGCTGGGGCCTTGTTCAGAGACCTCAGGCTTGGGCTGATCCAGGTCATCATTACTATTTGAGTCTTCTGACTGGAAAGTGTCAAGTCTCAGCTCTTTTTGTTTGGACTTGTTAAAGCTCCCCTGCTCTGTCCCATGTTGGTGAAATTTTGGTTGCTGAGAGTGTTGAAAGGCTTTCTCCTCTACTTGGATGGTTTGTTGAACAATTGATTCTTCTCTATCAGGTGTTTGGTCCAAATGAGTAGAGTTAGGAATCACTCTAGCGGTTTTGTCTGTTGCCTGTGCGGTGGCAAGTTCTTGTGAGACTGGACCTGGGGAAGCAGGAATGGAAGAGGGCTCCTGAGCAGGGGCAGAGGCAGGTGAGGTGCCCAGTGCGGCAAGGTCATCTGCAGACATGCTAGTTTGAAACCCCGGGCTCCAAGGCAGGCTGCTCCTGGGCTCAGATTCTGTTTCTGGCCCCTGCTCAGGCTCCAAGTGTTCAGATGACTTAGGCTCTGGATCTTGGGAGGAAGTTGCTGACATTCTTCCCATGGCTGCCTGGCTTCCCTTGCCTCTCAGGTTTCTTCTTCATCTTCCATAAGAGTCAAGA
Source organism: Elephantulus edwardii (assembly GCF_000299155.1). Lineage (NCBI taxonomy): Eukaryota > Metazoa > Chordata > Mammalia > Macroscelidea > Macroscelididae > Elephantulus > Elephantulus edwardii. Next base: position 16,670,709 of record NW_006399752.1, read on the forward strand.
GAAAGTGATATGGATATGAGGGCAGATGGACAGGGAAGAAGGCAGCACAGGGCTTATAGAGGACTCCCCAACACTTCTCTTGGCTGTTTGCTCTGCTAATTGCAGCGTCCTCTCTCCATAGGAACCCCGGGCAGCATTCCTTTAAGGAAAAACAATCCCCTTGGTTGCTAGGATTCTAGAGGGAAGGTGTGTGGTGCAAGGGAAGGCTTGTGATGATGAAAATTCTAGACTTGTGATTTGGTGGAGTCTGCTCCTCTTCGTGAGCGCAGCCAATCCTGCCTGTGCTCTACCGGTGTTGACTGGAAACCCAGGAACTTCTCAGCGGGTCTCCAACCCTTCACCCCCCAGCAGCCATCCTGCGCGGGAAGACCAGAAGAGGGCCAGGACATTCAATAAAGTAGGGCTCTCTGGTGGCATAGCCCTTAGTGAATTGCGCTGCTAACCCAAACGCTGTCCAAGGCTTCTCTGGTTGTTTGAATCTATCAGCCACGTGGCAGAGAAAGAAACAATCTCCTGCTGATATTTACAGCTTCTTAAAAAACCCATGGAAGGGTTCGCCTTGATAATTGTGTG
>NW_006399752.1:16672621-16682179 GCF_000299155.1 Elephantulus edwardii
GGGGTAATCGGGATGGGTGTGTCGGAGGCAATGAGATTGGCACAGGATAGAGCAGGATTTAGGGCTGTTGTACATAGGGTCGCTATGAGTCGCAAGCGACTCAACGGCACATAACAACAACAACAACAATAACAACAACAGGGAGTTTTGGCTTCCTAGTATGGAGTGGGGATTGCTGACTAAGGTTCTGGAATATCTTTGCTTATTGTTACCACAGGTCTGGCAGGGATAATTCACATAACTCAGGATATTCTCTTAAAACTACAAATGCCTGTATGTAAGGAACCTAATGCTATTTGCTCTGTCGTGGGAAAAAGAAATCAATCTGCCTTGTAGTGTTGCAATTTAGTGAGTTATTAACTGGTTGTACCTCTGAATCATTTCCTCAGAGTATTTAATTTTAAACATAGATCTTTTTCGTTTTTACACAAGCAACTTAGCTGATGCTGACGGTTATTGTTCTATAATCCTTATGGAAAATAAAACATTCATATGAAGACTTAGGATGGAGCCCTGACATCTCAGTGGCTGTGCTCTCCTTTGGCCTTTGCCCACACTTTGTCAGATCTTGAAAATGCCCCACCCACCACCAGCACTTCAAAAAGTCCAACTTTCTGGATTTCACACAAATCAATTAAGGACATTTGACTTCTGTGACACATTCCCTGATAATCCTTGTTCCTGATATCTTCTCTGGGAATAAAGTTACATTTTCTCTTTGGTCTGCTCCCAAACTCCAAGTCACATAATTCATACAGTTTTAACATTGGTTTTTGTGTTTATCTCTGGCATTCTGGACTACTGAAGGTAAACAGGCCTATGACTACCAAATGCAGTTGATTTAAAAAGAGATTTTTTTCCTTAATAGGGAAAAATCTTAATAGGAATTTTATTCTTTTTTTGTTTTGTTTTGTTTTTTAAAAATTTAGAGTGTGTGTGTGTGTGTGTGTGTGTGTGTGTGTGTGTGTGTGTGTGTGTGTGTGTGTGTGTGTGTGTGATTGCCCCTCCTTCTCCAGCAGAGCATCTGGTGGATTCAAACCATTTACCTCTGGGATTGCAGTGCAGTTTCTTGCCACTAGGCCACCAAAGCTCCCTAGGGATTTTATTCTTTAGAAACTTCTTAGCTGTAGCTTCTAATTTCTTTAGGTATTTGCCTTTGTATTCATATTTGGCATGAGCCTATTTCTTGTCCTCTTCATCCTCCAAATTAAGAGCTTTTGCTTATCTTAGCTTTATTCCTTTTTCCCTTCCCTGTCTTATCCTACTGGATTGTCAGAGTTCATGACCCCAAAACTACTGACACATTAAACTTTAAAAAAAAAAGATAATAAAAATTAATCTTGAATATTTCCCTGCCCTGCACTCTGCCTTAAAATCAAGGTCAGGTAGAAAGTTCCTTGAGAAAATGGAAAGTAAACATATAGTTGTTGTTGTTGTTTGTTGTTGTTGTTGTGTTCCACCAAGTCACTTGCGACTCATATTGACCCTATGTACAAGAGCCCTAAACGCCGTTCTTACCTGTACCAACCTAGCCATCTCAAACACACTCATTCCCACCACTCCACTCACAGAACTGATCCATATCCTCAAGGGTCTTCCTCTCCTGCGCCATCCCTCCACTCTCCCAAACTTGATGTCCGTCTCCAAGGACCAGTCCCTCCTTGCAACATGCCCAAAGTATGTCAGATGAAGCTTCAGAATCCTTGACTCCAAGGAGGATTTCAGCTTCACCCTCTTCGGACAAACCTGTTCGTTCTCTTAGCAGTCTATGGTATATTCAACACTCTTCTCCAGCACCACAGCTCAAAGACATCAATTCTCTTTCTATCATCCCTATTCATTGTCCAACTCTCTTATGCATAGCACGTAATTGTGAAGAATATAGCCTGGATCAGGCACACTTTAGTCTCCAGCCTGATGTCATTGCTCTTCAGTACTCTTGAGAAAATGGAAATTTTTCAGTGGGGTCAAGTTTACACAGCTTTATGGTGGTGCACAGCTTCTGATGGACTTATGGTAGGCTTTGAGGTCAGCTCTTCTGCTATCCTCTTTTTTTTTAATTTGCCTGTTTTCTCTGGTGTTTTACCACCATTTTATACCATTGTCCAGAACAGTTTATGATTTGTTTTCTTTGTTAGTGTTTCCTTTGTCATTCCCTATCAATACTCATCAACAATTCATTTTTTTGTTTATTTGCTTTTATTTCATAACTACACCACTTCTAGAGGTCAACAAAGGAGACATGCTATCAGAGTTATAGCCAAATGTGTTGCAATAAGTCCAAATATTTCTTTTACTAAGGGTCAATGAGTCTGTCTGTCTGTCAGAGACGATGTGATTGGCTTAGGATAGGGCAGGTTTCAAGGTTTGTTTTCCTAGCTGTCCATGGTACCCTCAATACTCTTCTCCAGCACCACAGCTCCAAGGCATCAATTCTCCTTCTATCCTCCTTAGTCATTGTCCAACTCTCTGATGCATAACAAGTGAAAGCAAAGACCATGGCCTGTATCAGATCCACCTTAGTCTCCAAAGAGACACCATTGCTCTTCAGTACTTTGGAGAGGTCCCTAAGATTTTATTTTATGACTTTAATTATAATATTTACAATGTAAGTACCTTTTTTCACTTCCTCCCTGTGATTCTTATTTATATTCATCCATGTATCATGGTCCTTCTGTTCTAAGTTCTAACTTTGGGCAAATGTCACCTTTTAATCTTATGTTGTTAAATAGTTTAAGGAGTAAGTGAACTCCTGCTGCTACTGTTTGACTTACAGGGCTATTTATTGTTTAACTTAAAGTTGAGCCACAAGGATAAATTCAGTTCCAAACCAGAAAGGTGACTTAGAGCCACAGTCTCATGGGATTCCACCAGTCACTATAGTACCAGTTGTTATGTGTGGTTGAGTCTCTTGGACAATGAATAGAGATGTTAGAGGAAGAATCGATACCATTCAGTTGTGGTGCTAGAGAAGAGTATTGAATATACCATGGACTACAAAGAAAACAAACAGGTTTGTCTTGGGGAGGGTGAAACCAAGTTGCTTCTTGGAGGCAAGGATTTTGAAGCTCCATTTCATGTACTTTGGGCATGTTGCCAGGAGGGACCAGTCCTTGGAGAAGAACATCATGCTTGGAAGGGTGGAGGGACAGTACAGGAGAGGAAGACCCCGGATGAGATGGATTGACATAGTAACTGGGGTACTGGGGAAGGTATGTTGGAGTCAGTGAGACTCACTTAGGATAGGGCAAGCTTCAGAGGAATTGTGCATAGAGGGTGGCAATGAGTCGTGGGTGACTTGAAGGCACATAACAACAATTACTCTCCTCTAGATCTCAATTATTATACACTGAGATGGTTGGTGTCAGGTGATTTAGATCACTCTGAGGGTCTAAGGTCTTATGCTGTAGTTTTCACATAATACTAGCGGCTTATTGACTAATAAAATGTGCATTCAAAACTACCCTAACTTCTGCCAACTCTGGGTCTAGATGAGTAGACTTTTTTTAAATACATTTTTTATTTTATATTGGTTTACTTACAAAGTTCATAAACATTGTTTTCACACTGGATGTTTCCTATTTTCTTACCTCACCCCTCCCTCCACCCATTGAATTGTGTGACCCAATGAACTTTAATGAAGGACAATAGTTACAGAAACACTTCATACTTTTTGCTCATAGGTTTTCTATGAGTCATGTTCGACTCGATGGCAATCAACAACATGATTAACTCTACTCATCCTCAGCCCTGTGTTCCCACTCTTCCACCTTGGATCCTCATACATGTTCTATCTAAAATAAAGGCCTTATACAGTATTTGTCCTTATGAAATAGAATCATTTCACTTAGCAAAATGCTCTTCAGTCCCGCCAAGTTTGGTTGAATTATAAAATTATTGCTTCTGCATGGTGCAGAGTATTCCATCGTGTGCACCATATTTCTCAATCCATTTGATTGTGGTTGGACATTCGACTGTTTCCATGTTCTTGTGATGAAGAATAACACTGCTATCAACATTGGTGTAAAAGTCTTCATTTGTGCCTCAGTTCTCATTTTCTCAGGGTACATTCCAAATAAATACACACACACACACACACACACACACACACACACACACACACACACACATATATACACACATACATATATGCATATATACATATATATACACACATATATATTGAATAGCTGGGTCATATGGAATTTCTATGTTTAGCTTACATGTTCTAACTGCCTTCCTAAGTTGTTGTACCATTTGACAATCCCACCAACAATGTATAATAGTTCCTGTCTTGTCACTTCCTCTCTAACATTTATTACTTGCTGTCCTGTTAAACTCTGCCACTGCTACTGGGGTTAAATGGTATTTCATTGTGGTTTTGATTTGCATCTCTCTTATTGCCAGTGATTTTGAGCATTTCTTCATGTGTCTGTTTGCCATATGGATTTCTTCATCTGTGAAAATTCTTTTGATGTCTTTTGTAATTTTTTTATGTCATTTTGCAATTTTGTTATCAGCCTTTTTCTTGTAGAGGTCCTGTTTGTTGTTGTTATGTGCTGTGGGATCATTTGCAACTCAGAGCGACCTTATATACTCTAAATAGCCCTAACTCTGTTCTTTACTATGCCAATCTTACTGTTCCTGACTCACCTAACCCATTACTCCAGTCACTGAATCAATCCATCTCATAGACGGTCTTCCTCTTCTGCATTGTCCCTCCACCCTTCCAAACATGACATCCCTCTCCAAGGACTGGTCCTTCCTTGCAACATGTCCAAACATGTCAGATGAAGCTTCAAGATCCTTGCCTCCAAGGAGCAGCCTAGTTTAACCCTCTCGAGGAACCTGTTCATTCTCACCACAGTCCATGGTATGTATATTCAATATTCTTTTACAACCCCACAGCTCAAAGGCATAAATTCTCCTTCTATTATCCTTCATCATTGTCCAGCTCTTTGATGCATAGCAAGTGATTGAAAAGACCATGGCCTGTACCAGGTGCACCTTAGTCTCAAGACTGAATCTTTGCTCTCCAGTACTTTGGAGAGGTCTCTGACAGCAGATTTCCCAATGCAATACGTTTTTTAATTTCCTGGATGCTGGTGTCAAGAGTGTTGACTGTAGAGCCAAGCAAACTAAAGCTGTTTACGATCTCAATCTCTTCACCACCCATCACGATGCTGTCAATAGACCCAGTGATGAGAATCTTTGTTTCCTGATATTGAACCTCAATCAATATTGAAGGCTACAGTCCCTGACCTTTCTGCAGCAAACACTTCAGATCCTTCTCAGTTTCAGTAAGCAGGGTGGACGGTATACCAACTGATATATTTCAACAAACAGAGGCTTCCCTAGATGTCCTCACCAAGTTGTGCCAAGAAATCTTGAAGACAACTACCTGGTCAAGTGACTGGAAGAGGTCTAAATTTGTTCCTATTCCAAAGGAAGAGGATCTGACAGAATGTGAAAATTATTGAACAATATCATTAATATCACATGCAAGTAAGATTCTGCCGAAGATTATCCAAGAACAACTGGAACAGCACATCCAAAGAGAACTGCCAGAAGTGCAGACTGGGTTTAGACGGGGTCATGATACTATGAATATTGTAGCCAATGATAGAGGATCTTGGCTGAAAGCGGAGAGCATCAGAGGAATATCTGTGTTTCATTAATTATGCAAAGCAATTGAATGTGTGGACCATAGCAAACTTTGACTAACTCTGAGAAGATTGGGAATCCCAAGACACTTGATCATGCATATGTGAAACCTATACTTGGGCCAGGAAGCAGTCATCAGAACAGAGCAAGGGAACACTGCATGGTTCAAAATTGGGAAGAGAGTATGCCAGGGGCGTGTTCTTTCTCCATACCTTTTCAATTTATATACAGGATAGATTATCTGGGAGTCTGGTCTCTATGAGCAGAAATTTGGCTTCAGGATTGGAGGAAAACTCATCAACCATCTGCAACATGCAGATGACACAATCCTGGTTGCTGAAAGTGAGGAGAGGTCCTGCAGGATTCTGTAAACTTTTGATATAAGGCCCTTGTCTGAAACAGTATTGATAAATCTTTTTTTACCCCAGTCAGTAGGTTTTCTTCCCACTCTGTTGGAAAAAGTTTTTTATATACACAGGGATTTAATCTTTAGAAGGCTCTATTAATCAATTTTATCTTGTCCAGATTGTGCATTTCTGACTGTATTTGACAGTAGATTAGTAGACTTTTGAAAAGCCTCCATCAATTAACTGTGGAGTGTGACTGAGGTGGTTTTCATCCTTGTCCTGTGCAAGTTCTATGAGTTTAGAGTATTTGATAGGTTTAATCAAGGCCCCAGGGCTTGATGGCATACTGATTGACATATTTCAACAAACAGATGCTGCCCTGATGGGCTCGTCATGTTGTGTCAGGAAATACGGAAGACAACCACCTCGCCTACTGACTGGAAGAGATCTATATTTGTCCCCATTCCAAAGAAAGATGATCTGACAAGAGTGTAGAAATTACTGAACAGTATCATTGATGTCACATGCAAGTGAGAGTCTGCTGAAGATTATTCAAAAATGATTGGACAAGCACATCAACAGAAAACTGCCTGAAGTGCAGGCTGGATATAGAATAGGCCGTGGCAGTAGGGATATTATAACTAATGTCAGATGGAATGGATCTTGCCTGAAAGGAGAGAGTACCACAGGAATGTCTATTTGTGTTTCATTGACTATGCAAAGGCGTTTGACGTGTGGATAACAACAAACTCTGGCTGATGCTGAGAAGAATGGGAACCCCAGAACACTTGATTGTGTTTAAGTGAAACCTGTACTTGGACCAGGAGGCAGTCATCAGAACAGAGCAAGGAAACACCGCATGGTTCAAAATTGGGGGTGTGTGTCAAGGATGTGTCCTATCTCCATATCTTTTCAATCTGGACTCTATGAGGAGAAATGTTGCATCAGTATTGGAGGTAGACTCGTCAACAATCTGCACTGTGCAGATTGCACAATCCTGCTTGCTGAAACTGAGCAAGACCTGAAGTGCTTGCAGCAGAATGTCAAAGTTGGCAGCCTTCAATATGGATTGAAGCTCAACATCAAGAAAACAAAGATTCTCACCGTTGGGCTGCTTGGCAGCATCTTGATAGATGATGAAAAGATAGAGATTGTTGACAACTTCCATTTGCTTACCTCTACAATCAACACTCTTGGTAACAGCAGCCAGGAAACTATAAGAGGAATTGAACTGGGAAAGTCTGCTGTCAGAGACCGCTCCAAAGTACTGAAGAGTAAAGATTCAGTCTGGAGGCTAAAGTGCACCTGATACAGGCCATGATCTTTGCAATTACTTTCTATGCATCAGAGAGCTGGACAATGCCTATGGATGGTAGAAGGAGAGTTGATGCTGTTAAGCTTTGGTGCTGGAGAAGAGTATTGAATATACCATGGACTGGTAGGAGAACAAACAAGTTCATCCTGGAGAGGGTGAAGTCTGGCTGTTCCTTGCAAGCAAGGATTCTGAAGCTCCGTCTAACATGCTGCAAGCAGGATCAGTTCTTGGAGAGGGATGTCATGCTTAGGAGAGTGGAGGGACAGCACAGGAGAGAAAGACCCTCAATGAGATGGATTGATTCACTAACTGGGTTAATGGGGATAGGTGTGTCAGAGGCAATAAGATTGGCAAGGGATAGAGCAGGGTTTAGGGCTGTTGTACTTAGGGTTGCTGTGTGTCGCAGATGACTCAATGGCACATAACAACAAAAACATCCACTGTAAGAGATGGGTGCAACCAGAATACAAAAAGGCAAGCACCTGGGGATGGCTTTTCTCAAGTCATCATTTAAAAATCAAGTAGTTGCTTATTAAGCATTTCCATATTTGAACAAAATGATTTCAGAACTTTCTGGCAGACAGAAGTAATAAAAGCAAAGAGGAATGTGCCAAAACAGAGAAGACACCAAGGTTTAATAAGTGAAAATATTTTAATGAAGCCTCATTGGTTTAAAAGGAAATGAAAATGTTTAATCGTAATTATTTTTCATTTGACATGCTTTAAGGCTTTTCCTTACCCAGCAGGCAACTTTCCTTCCAAATTCTCCATTTCTGTCTTCCCTCCACTTTTTTGCAGCATCAACATTAGTCTCCGTTAGGGTCTGCCAGCTTAGAAATGTCACTAATCATGATTGTTTCCACGGTACGGATGGGGATCCAGCGTTCCTCTGGCTTTTCATAACCATGTTTATTTTCCTCAGGTTCATGAAGAATAGAAATGTACACATCACCATTTTAATCAACATTTGGGTGTCAGATTTCTGTGATGAATTTCATTCTAGGAGGTCGGAGGGGATAATCTTTTGGGAAAGTGAGACGAGGCTTTAAAAGGCCACCTTCATGAAGTGTATGTATCTGGAGGACCAACAATAAGAACTTCCCATCAATAAAGATCATTGTCATGTGTTAAACATGCTCAAAAGCCTTCCGCTGGATTTTTATTGAGTTTCTGATAGTGTCCAGGTTCCGTACAGCTGTTGTTGCTGCTGTTAGGTGCCATCAAGTCGGCTCTGACTCTTAAGACACTCTGCCATCTGTCTTCGACTGCAACTCCATCATCCTGCTCTGACTTTTTGCCTAGATAGTTTTGAAATTACACAGAAAACACATCTTTGCTATCACATGTATAAAAATAATTAGAAATACTTTGTTGTTGTTAGGCGCCATTCAGTCGGGGCTGGCGCTGGGGCTTCCGAAGGGATGGGAGCTGACTTGGTGGCAGCTGCTTTTGGGTGGACGGAGGAAATCAGGCCCCAGTTCGGTTCAGCTCTTCCAGCTCCTCATGCCTGGAAGGGGTGGGTGCCCTGGCCTGCGTGGTGCGCACTGGAGCTTCTCTCCTTCAGTCCCCCCCATCGGCCTCACCAGTGTCTTCCCCGCACCCGGTGTCCTTCCATGCCACTGCCTCCCAGCCAGCATCTTTGGGCGGTCGGCTTCCAACTTTGTAACTCCATGGCCCTGACTAAACTGGGAAGAATGGATTGAATGCCCTGCTTTGAACCAACTCCACTTACAGTAAACTCTTCATTACAATAAACTTCACTTGCTGTGTGCATCACTTTTAAAGCGTTGGAAAGGCACTGGAGGCATTTCACTGCTAAATAAAGAACGATAAGAACCATATGCACCTATTGTTGACTGATCTACAAAACTGCTCTAGCTTTTTGCCAGGATAGTTTCAAAATTACACAAAAAAGTTATCTTTGCTATCACATATGTAAAAGTAATTAGTTTGTTGTTAAGCGCCATTCAGTCGAGAACTACTTGTAGTGAGTCTACGAACCACAAATCTGAATTCCATCCTATACCATCTTCACATTGCTACTGCTGCTGTTGTTGTTGTTGTTGTTACGTGCCGTCGAGTCTTTGGCGACTCATAGCGACCCTATGTACAACAGCCCTAAACTCTGCTCTATCCTGTGCCAATTGCATGGCCTCTGACACACCCATCCCGATTACCCCAGTCACTGAATCAATCAACTTCATAGAGGGTCTTACCCTCCTGCGCTGTCCC
>NW_006399752.1:16683260-16684437 GCF_000299155.1 Elephantulus edwardii
AATATAATTATAATAATAAAAAATTGTAACAAAGATGGAATGATTTTCAGATTTCAAATCAAAGTCAAGTATACATTTACGTACAATTTTCTTGCAAGAAACCCAAAAGGAAACAGCATAAAAATGAGAGTTTTCATAGCCCCTTTATTTTTGTTGACCAACAGTTTGTTAGAAAAGCAGTTGCAGGTTTGTGATAACAAAGGTCTGAGACAGTAGAAGAGTCAAAGGTGTCAGGAGTTCACCTGTAAACAATCTTTTGCTTGAACAGCTGTCAATTCTGGAGAAAATGGAATCTTAGGATGTTTGTTCTCAAAATGCTGCTGGGAGATCTTAGGGTCTTGCATTTTCATCCCACATACAGGGCAGGTATATGTTAAAGCAGCCCCCCCTTTTTTTTAATATTAAACCAGCCTTTTGGTCATGGACTTGTTTCTTTTTTGTCGTGCTTGAATTTTGGCCTTTTTTCTGCTGAGACTGGATCTTCTGCTGCCCAGGAACCTAGATTGGGACAGTTTTCTGTTGGAGAAACCTCAGAAATCAGGAAGTTGCCAAGAGAGAGAAGGGGATGGGGGAGAACTCTTAGCACCTTTTAGACTTTCTCCTCCTGCCAGGAAAGGGGGAAGAGGAGATCTGGGAACACAACAGCCCTGTTTATAAAATCTTAAATTGAAGAAGTTAATTAAAGTAAGATTATGATTTTTGTTGTGGTGGTGCCATTAAGTATCAGTCATAATTGACAATGGATCTAAACCCTGTCTTATCCTGTTCCATCTTCAGCAGCGCTGACATTCTTGAGCCAATTGCTGCCATCACTGTACTAAATCATCTTGTTGAAAGTCTTCCTTTCCTTCACTGACTTTCCACCTTTCCAAGCATGATGTCCTTCTCCAAGGAATAGCCTCTGCTAACACCATGATCAAAATATGTGAGACAAAGTGTCCCCGTCCTTCCCTGTCTTAAATTTACACAATCCTTCCTGATTCTCCAGTAATTCATCCAATCATTTATTGTAGAAATCAATGTGAAAAAATACTGAGGATAAAAGGAATATATTGGGGATTTTTTTGTTCTTTTCTGTTGATATATTTATTTTTTTTAATTGTTATTAAATTTTATTAGTTTTAATGAAAATTTACAGGGATTTTGGGTTTTCATTCCTTCATTGCTGCACCATTCT
>NW_006399752.1:16711239-16724344 GCF_000299155.1 Elephantulus edwardii
AACAGCAGACTTTCCCATTGCAATACGTCTTTTTATTTCCTGGCTGCTGGTGCCAAGAGTGTTGACTGTGGAACCAAGCAAACTAAAGATGTGAATAATCTCAATCTCTTCACAATTCATCCTGATGCTGCCAGTTGGTCCTGTGGCAAGAATCTATGTCTTCTTGATATTGAGCCTCAATCCATATTGAAGGCTGTAGTCCTTTACCCTCTATAGCAAGCACTTTAGGTCCTCCTCAGTTTCAGAAAGCAGGTTTGTGTCATCTGAATAATGCAGATTGTTAATGGATCTTCCACCAATCCTGATGCCACACTTCTCCTCATAGAGCCCAGCATCCCCATTAATCTGTTCTGCATATAGGTTGAAAAGGTAGGACTTCATTACATCTCAATAATTTGTAAAGGTCCTTCACTCATATTAAAGTATAAAGTCTTAGATTCATATATTATTTCTCAACTATACTTCATTTTATTTTAGAAATATATGTGACGAAACACTGAAAAAAAGTGTTATATAAATGATGGCCAAGATTGCGACATAACTTTATTGTCAGTAAATTAGTTACCTGAGTTACGTAAGTGCCTTTCAGGTCAAGGATTTGGATAGAATTTCAAAGAAGATTAAAAAAAGGTACAGAGTGTGTTGAAGGCAGAGATATTATCAACACCCACAATCCCTCACTCTTAAATATCTCTCTCCTTTCACGTAGAGCTGTCATTTATGTTTTAGGAACTTTTCCCAGGAGATATTTTAGAGATTCTGAGGGAGAAAAGGAAGAGGACTTAGTTTCATTAATAAAAAAAGTCTCAAAAAATACCAAAATTATCTGTATTAAATCAACTTTACAAAGGAGTAGTCTATACATTGCTGGTTCTATTGCTCCAAACAGTAAGTAACAATGTCTTAGATCTTAATTCTCTATCCTATAGTAAACATTTTCTTGATCTATCTAGTGTCATTTTTCTTCTTTATAAAGAATATTATTTATTGCATTTTCCTTCTCAATGTTTTTATTTTTATTTTTCCTCAACTCATCTTTTCTTACTTAAGCTTGGAGAGTTTCATATACTATGTGTATATAGAGAATTTTAACTCTACTCTGCTTTATTATTTCTTGTTAGAAGTATTGAGACATCAGTTGTCTAACAAATCTCTGGTTTAAAACCAGATTTTATAATTGAGACTCAAATTGACAAAATTCAAATGGAAGGTTTTGTATTACAGCATATATGCATAACAAGAGTACTGACTATCTCATGGACTGCCAAAAGAACAAATAGTTTTGGAAAATGTGTGGCCAGAGTGCTCGTGGGAGGCAAATTTGGTGAAGCCTCATCTCTCATACTTTATATGTTGGTAGGAGGCATTATTCCTTGGAAATTTGCTTGCAAAGGTGGAGATTAGTAAGAGCAAGAGAGGAAGATCCCCAGTGAGATGGAGTGATACAGTGACTGCAGCAATGGGTTTAAGTGTGCCAGAAATGATGATGATGGTGGCACAAGATAGGATAGGGTTCAGGTCTGTTGCTAAGTTCTCTCAGCAAAGTGCCCAAAGTATGAGAGACAAAGTTACACCAACTTTGCCTCCAAGAAGCACTCTAGCTGCACATATCTCTTTGTTCTTTTGGCATTCCATGGAATATTAATTACTCTTCTCCAAAACCACAATTCAAAGGCATCAATTCTTCTAGCATCCTTATTCATTGTTCATCTTTCAGATGCATAGTAAACGACGGAAAAAGTCGTGAATTAAGCATGCTTTAGTCTTCAGGCTGACATTATTGCTCATCATCATTACTTTGAAGAGATCCTTGACAGTAGACGTGTCCATTAAATATGTCTCCTGATCTGCTGATTGCTGGTAGCAAGGGTGTTGATTTTTTATTAAAGCAAGATTAAAGGGGTCCTGCCCATTATATCGAAACAGTTCTGCCAAGAGAAGGGATGAGGATGAAATGAAGACGCAGAGAGACTACTCGTTGGTGACAAATAGCAAAATTTAATATTCTGGAAAAGGCTTATATAGGTTTTAGAAGCATGCCTTCAGGGGTAATCACATTATTTCATTTCCATCAGAGATGTTGACTGTTAGGTCAAACATTAGCACCAACAGACCTCAACACAAAGCAAAGATATCTTCTGGAATACCTTATTGTGTGCTTTGAGGAACAAAGAGTCTCTGAGGATAAAGAGCAACACCTTCTTCGAAGTCTGAGACCTATGGTCACTCCCAAATCATTAACATCCTGCTTCCTCGAATGGTTTACTGCCAATCAGATTTTCTAGATAGAATCGGTCCTGCTGGTTTTATCATGCAGTGCTAATCTTGCTTTGCAATTTAGCCAGACCCCCAACACATGATTAAATAATGGACAACTTCAAAGCTTTCTACATCTATCATGGTGTTGCCTATCAGCTCAGTGGTGAGGTTTTTTGTTTTCTTGATGTTGAAATGTTGAAGGCAAAATTCTTGATCTTCTGCAGCAAACATTTCAATTTCTTTTCACTTTCAGCAAGCAAAATTGTGCTATCTGCATAGTGCAGGTTTTTGAGGATTCTTCCTCTGACCTTGATGCCACAATCCTCTTCACAGAGTCCAGTTTCTAGAATTATTTGCTCGGCATACCCGACAGAGTGTGGCGATTATTGAACAATATCATTAATATCACATGCGAGCAAGATTCTGCTGAAAATTATCCAAAAACATTTGGAACAATATGTCAACAGAGAACTGCGAGATGTCCAGGCTGGATTTAGAAGAGGTCGTGGTACTAGGGATGTTACAACTAATGTTAGATGGATCTGGGCAGAAAGCAGAGAATACCAGAAGGATGTCTATCTGTGCTTCATTGACTATACAAAGGCTTTTGCCTGTGTGTATCACAAGCAGGTATCGTTGACTGTAAGAAGACTGGAAATCCCAGTACATTTGATTGTGCTAATGTGAAACCTATACTTAGGCCAAGAAGCAGTCATCAGAACAGAACAAGGAGACACTACGTGGTTCAAAACCAAGAAGCGGGTCCATTAGGGATGTATTTTGTCTCCATACCTTTTCAATCTGTATGCAGAACAGATCACCCGAGACACTGGGCTGTATGAGGAAGAATGTGGCATCAGAATTGTTGGAAGAGTCATCAACAACTGGTATTATACAGATGACACAATACTGCTTGCTGTAGCTGAGGAGGACCTAGAGCGCTTGCTGCAGAAGGTCAAGGACTGCAACCTTCAATATGGATTGAAGCTCAACCTCAAGAAAACAAAGATTTTCACCACTAGGCCAATTGGCAGCATCAATATGAATGGTGAAGAGATTGAGACAGTTAACAGTTTTAGTTTACTTGGTTCCAGTCAACACTCTTGGTAACAGCAGCCAGGAAATCAAGAGACGAATTGCATTGGGAAAGTCAGTTGTGAGAGACCTCTCAAGATTACTGAAGAGCAACAAAGTCAACCTGGAGACTAAGGTGTGCCTGATCCAGGCTATAGTCTTTGAAATTACATGCTATGCATCCAAGAGTTGGACAGTGAATAGGGATGATAGAAAGAAAATTGATGACTTTGAGCTGTGGTGCTGGAGAAGAGTGTTGAATACACCATTTACTGCTAAAAGAATAAACAGGTTTGTCCTGGAGAGGGTGAAGCCAGAATGCTCCTTGGAGTCAAGGATTCTGAAGTTTCATCTGACATATTTTGGACATGTTTCAAGAAGGAACTGGTTCTTAGAAAGGGACATCATGTTTGGGAGAGTAGAGGGACAGTGCAGGAGAGGAAGATCCTCGAGGAGATGGATCGATTCTGTGACTGGACTGGTGGGAATGAGTGTGTTTGAGACAGTGAGGGTAGCACAGGATAGAACGGTGTTTAGGGCTCTTGTACATAGGGTCACTATGAGTCGCAGATGACTCGATGGCACATAACAACAACAACAAGAACAACATACAGGTTAAATAGATATGAAGAAAAGATACATCCTTGGTGCACATGCTCTGATATTAAAGCATGCAGTGTTCCCTTGCCCTGTTCACACAATAGCTTGAGTCCAAGTATAGATTTCATATAAGCACGGTTAAATGTTCTTGTTTCCCTTTATTCTTAATGTTAGCTATAGCTTATTATAATCCACACAATTAAATGCCTTTGCATACTCAAGAAAACACAGATAGACATTCTTCTGATATTGTCTGCTTTCAGCCAGAATCCATTTGACATCAGCTATGATATTCTTGGTGTTACATCCTCTTCTAAACCTCACTTGAACTTCTGGAAATTACTGTCTATGTACTGTTGAGGTTAATTTAGAATAATCTTCAGAAATATTTTGTTTGCATATGATATTAACAATATTGTTAGATAATTTCTGTATTCTCTTGAATCACATTTCTTGTGTATGATAAAAAATATGGATCTTTTCAAGTCAGTCAACCAGCAGATGTCCTCTAAATTTCCTGGCATAGACTGGTGATCTTGTCCAGGGTTGCATCTGTTAACTGAAACTTGCCAATGTATGCTCTATCAATTTCTGGAGCTATTTTGCCAATGCCTTCAAAGAAGATTGAACAACTTCATTTATTAACATTGGCTCTTGTTCATATGGTATTTTTTTAAATTTTTCAATGCATTCAATTATTTTTTATAAAGTACTTGTGATTTTCACAAGTTCCTTTAATTTTTGTTTATACAGGAATTACTTAATTTTACTATCATAATTAGTTGATAGGGTTTGTTTAATTATTATTAATTTTAATTAAAGTTTATGGAGATTTTGGATTTCCATTCATTCATTTTTGCACTTTTCTCCCTGCCCATTCCACCCCCAAGTTCGTCTTCTCGATGAAAAAGAAAAGAAAAAAATAATTCATTGCCATACAATCACTCCCTCCAAGTTCACTGCACTATGCAGCCTTCACTCTGGACTCCTGTCATGACAATAATACCTAATCATATATCCCTTTTAAGCATTTTCCTCCCTTATCTGTTTCAATGCAGTATACATAATTTATCCCATCTTTCTCAGTCTCCTCCATTCCCGATGTCACTCCTGTTTTATGACAGTGGTATTATGCAGTGCTTGCACTTTTGTGACTGAGATATTTTACTCATCATAATGTCCTCCAAGGTCATCCATTTTGTATAATATTTCATGAGGTTTTTGTTTATCAAAGCAGCACAGTATTCCATTGTGTGAATATACCACAGTTTCTATATCCATTTGTTTGTTGATGGACACTTAGGTTGCTTTCAACTCTTTCCTATTGTGAACAAAGCTGTGATAAACATGGGTGTGCATATATATACCTGCTTGGGTGATGGTTATGATTTCTTTGGGGTATATTTCCAGTAGTGGAATTGGTGGGTCAAATGGTATTTCTATTTGCAACTTTTTGAGAAAGTGCCATACCGCCTTCCATAGTGATTGCACCATTTTACACTTCCACTAATAGAGAATAATGTTCTAGTTTCTCCACAATCTCACCAGCATCTGTTGTTTCCTCTTCTGTTAAATTTTGTTATTCTAAAAACAAAGTGCTTGGAAGTACTCTAGAATTCCTAATCCACAACATAAACAGTCTTCTAAGCATCCTGAAAAATCTATAACCAGGAAAGGATAAAATAGATGAATGGGACCTTCAAAGTAAAAAATCCCTAGGCACATACAAAAACTTCTCCAACAGGGTAAAAAGAGAAGGCACAGACTGGGAAAAAGTACTTGGGAATGACATGTCAGATAAAGGATTTATATCTAGAATTTATAAAATACTCGAGCACCACAACAAAATAAACTGAAAAATGGGCACAGGATATGAATAGACACTTCACCAAAAAAAGACGTTCAGATGGCAAACAAACACATGAAGAAATGTTCAAGATCCATAGCTCTAAGAGAGATGCAAATAAAAACTATGAGACATCATCTCACCTCAATATATTGAATGTTCTTAAGTGACACTCTCCTCAATGATTTCTCTTTTAGTTCCAATTCCATTTCTTCCTATGAAATTATTTTCTTTTTATGCTTTGAGACTTCTTTGAGATACTTAGTCCTATTTCTTTGGTTGAACAGAAGTTTATAATTCTCTCTCAGTACTATTGTATTATTATTATATTGCAGCTTGTATCATAAGTGTTTATATTTTAATGTGTTTTGCGCAGGTTTTATCATTTGTTTTGTTTTTCAGTTTTAGGGTTTTTTAGCATATCTACATGTGATGGTCAGATATGCTACTCAATTTGTTATTAGATATACGTCATCTGTCTCCTGGTAACTGGTACTGCATATATGTGTATGTATGTTATGCATGTGTGGATAGATCTGTGTTCACTGTTAGTATATAATTGATGAAAGTGGAATAACTTTGTGTTGACTGCCATCTATCACTGATCAAGACATAAAGGAGCACCTGGTAGCCCCCAATCAGGGGATGGGCCTGCAGGAGATATTAGTGTGGTTAGAGAGTGTGTGCACAGATGCTGTTATCCCCTACCAGGGACAAACAAATAAAGAAAGCCATATAAAGAAAGAAAGCCAAGGGGGGTGGGAATTAAAAAAAAATTGAATGAAAGAATAAAAGAGGAGGGGAAAGGGAATAAATAACCACAACCAATGAAGAAATACTTAGAAGGGGGGAATCAAAACGTGATGTTGTTGTTGTTGTTATGTGCCGTCGAGTCGCCTGCGACTCATAGCGACCCTATGTACAACAAAACATGATAGAATACAGAAAAGAGGAAAAACAAGAACAAAAGCAAGGAATGTTTAAAAAGGGGGGGATAGTAGATTTTAAATTATGAAACAGAAGGAAAGAATGCACAAAAGGGGAAAACAGAAATAAGGAAATGAGTACTAAAGAAATTTGGGGAAAGGAAAAAACTGGGTGGATAGGGCATTCACACAGAATTTACAGTAACCTGAAGAAGTGTGGAGGCAAAGTACCAGAACATAGAAGCAATTTCTTCCAACATATGAACTGGGTAATTTATTCCAGATAAGGATTCTCTAAACTCAGGAAAATGATCTGCAAGATAGTAAGCAGTTGCAGAGCACTTGAACCTTCAAGGATTTCAGGACGAGCAGAAAGTGAGTGGGAAGCATCTGTGCACTTTTCTGGTCCATTTGTGAGAATTTTGGACATCTTTATGTTGAGATATACTTTCAATGAAATAATGCAGTCTTTAATCTTCATTTATAAATGCTTCAAATCCTCTTCACTTTCAGGAAGGAAGACTGTGTCATCTGTGTAGTACAGATTGTTAATCAGTCTTCTTCTAATTCTGATGTCAGAGTTCTTTCTAAATAATAGTTTCTCAGATTTGCTCAACCTACAGATTTAATAGACAGCAAAAGATCATGACAAAGAATGGAATGAGAAAAGATCAAAATGGATGTTAGAAGAGACTCTGAAAAAATGAACAAAGATGCAGAGTGGCCCAAACAAGGACAAAAAACTAAAATAAAAGAGATGAACAGAAGATTTCAAAAGGCAGCTCTAGGAGACAAACCGAAGAATTATAATGATATGCACCAAATACCAATGAGGGAGTTTTTCTTTTGCTTTTCAAGGAGAGGAGCAAACGGGGGGCGGGGGGGGGGGGGGGTTTGTGCGGGGAGAAGGGTGCAACAATGAATGAATGGAATTCCAAAATCTCTGTAGATGTTCATTGAAATGAAAAATAAACAGCCTAAATTTAAAAAAAGGGGAAAAAAAGTTGGAGCTAGGAAATCAAACGCAACACAGAAAGAAAATGCACGACTTTGCTCAATCTGAAAGAACTGAAAATTCAAGCCTCAGGTTGCACTATTACACTGCTAAAGGATTCGATGGACAACATTTTGAATGAAGCAGGGGCTGTCAAAAGAAGCTGACTCATAGTGACCTTATGAACGAAAGACCTGGACTCCAGTATAATTTTCGTCCTTTCTCCAGGATCATAGGGTTTCCAGAGGCAAGCTATTTTGGAAGTGGATGCCACTCCTGTTTCTAAGTTTGTTTTAATCGGGGAGCTCCACCAAACACTATAAACCATGGGTAACCATTCTCGCATTTCCATGTCTTTCGTTCATAGGATAAATCGCGTACGACTCAACGGCACTTATCAACAACAACAAGATTAATATTACATGCAATTAAAATCTTGAAGATTATTTAAAAATTACTAGATCACTTCAATAGAGAATGTCTTGGTATAGAAGTGATGACATTTTGGGGGTGTCAAATGGATTTTGTTTTTTGTTAATGTTAAATTTTCTTTTTTTTTAATTTTAATGAAACTTTAGAGACTTTGGAAGTCCGTTCATTCATTGTTGTACACTTTCCTCCCTGCCCATTCCTCCCCCTCAGTTTGCTTTTCTCTTTGAAAAGTAAAAAAAAAAAAAGAAAAATTCTTTCATTGTTATACAATTCCCCCTCTCCTCAAGTCCACTCCACTATACAGCTTTCATTCTGGACTCTTGTCAGAACAATAATACCTAATCACATATCCCTTTTAAACCGTTCTCTCCCTCATCTGTTTCAATGCAGTATACATTATTTATCCCCTTTTAGTCTCCGCCCAAACCCAAAGTCAGTCCCACATTACAACAGTGGCACTGTATAATATTTGTCCTTTTGTGAGTGACATATTTCACTCATCATAATGTCCTTCAGGGTGACCCATTTTGTGTGATATTTTATAAAAGTTCCTTGTTTTCCAATGCAGCATAGTATTCCACTGTGTGAATATACCACAGTTTCTCTATCCATTCATTTGTTGATGGGGACTTGGCTTGTTTCTAACTCTTTGCTATTGTGAACCAAAGCACAATAAACATGGATGTGCATATATATATATCTGTTTGAATGGCAGCTCTGGTTTCTTTAGGGTATATTCCCAGTAGTGGAATTGGTAGGTCAAATGGTATTTCAATTTGCAGCTTTTTGAGAAAGTACCATACTGCCTTCCATAGTGTTTGCATCATTTTATATTTCCACCAACAGTAAATAAGTGTTCCAGTTTCTCCACAACCTCACCAACATTTGTTGTTTGCTGTTCTTTTAAATTTTGCTATTCTTACTGGGATAAGATGATATCTCATAGTTGTTTTGATTTGCATCTCTCTTAGAGCTAGGGATTTTGAACATTTCTTCATGTGTTTATTTCCCAATTGAATGTCTTCTTGGCGAAGTGTCTGTTCATATCCTGTGCCCATTTTTAAATTGGGTTGTTTACCTTTATTTTGTTGTGGTGCACAAGTATTTTATAAGTTCTAGATATAAGTCCCTTATCAGACATGTCATTACCAAATATTTTTCCCCAGTCTGTGGCTTCTCTTTTTATCCTGTTGGAGAAGTTTTTGGATGTTCCTAGGGATTTTTTACTTAGAAGGTCCCATTCATCTATTTTAACCTTTCCTGGGTATAGGTTTTTTAGGATGCTTGGAAGACTGGTTAGGTTGTGGATTAGGGCTTCTAGAGTTCTTCTAAGTTTTTCTCTAAAGAAATTTATAGTCCTTGGTTTTAGTTCTAGGTTCTTGATCCACTTTAAGTCGGTTTTTGTGTATGAAGACTGTATCTTGCTTTAGTTACCTAAAGATAGCTTTCCAATATTGCCAGCACCATTTGTTAAAGGCTGTCGTTTCCCCTCTTAATGATTTCATCTCCTTGTAAAAAATCAGTTGACAATAGGTGTTGTTGTTGGTGGTGGTGGTGGTGATATGTGCCATTGAGTTGTCTGTGCCTCTTAGCGACCCTAAGTACAACAAGCCTTAAACTCTGCCCTACCCTGTGCAAACCTCACCATCTCTGGCATACCTACCCCCATTACCCTAGTCACTGAATCAATCCATCTCATCGAGGGTCTTCCTTTCCTGTGCTGTCTCTCCAACCTCTCAAGCATGATGCCCCTCTTCAAGGATTGGTCCCTCCTTACAACATGACCAAAGTATGTCAGACGAAGCTTCAGAATCCTTGCCTCCAAGGAGCAGCCCAACTTCACCCTCTCAAGACAAACCTGTTCGTTTTCTTAGCAGTCCATGGCATATTCAATATTCTTCTCCAGCACCATAGCTCAAAGGCATCAATTCTCCTTCTTTAGAGAAGTCTCTAACAACAGACTTTCCCATCACAATACATCTTTTAATTTCCTGGCTGCAGGTGCCAAGAGTGTTGACTGTAGAGCCAAGCAAGCAAAAACTGTGAACAATCTCAATCTCTTAACCATCCACCCTGATGTTGCCAATTGGCCCAGGGTGAGAATCTTTATTTTCTTGATATTGAGCCTCAATCCATACTGAAGACTGCAGTCCCTGACCTTCCACAGCAAGCACTTCGGATCCTCCTCAATTTCAGCAAGCAGGGTTGTATCATCTTCCTAATGCAGACTGTTGATGATTCTTCCTCCAATCCTGATGCCACATTTCTCCTCATAGAGCCCAGCCTTCCAGATAATCTGTTCTGCATAAAGACTGTTCTGCACAAAGGTAGATGGGCTGATTTCTGGATTCTCAATTCAACTACATTGATCTTTGTGTTTGTCTTTGTTCTAACACCATGCTGTCTTGACCACCACAGCAGTGTAGTAGGATTTGAAATCAGGGAGTGAGATGCTTCCTACCTTGTTTCTCTTTTTAAGGAGTGCTTTTCTTATTCAGGGACTGTTTCCATTCCAAATGAAATTGGAGATTGCCTTTTCCATTACGTTGAAAAACGGAATTGGTATTACGTCATATGGATTTTAGCAAAAACCACAGCATAGCAGAAAGTTATGTGCTTGTTTTGCTGTTTATGCAAAGGTATTTGACTCAGTGGATTATAATAAATTATGGTTAACACTAAGAAAAATGGGAATCCCAGACACTTTAAGGACAGTACATAGCTTAAAATCAGGAAAGGTGTGTTTCAGCATTGTATTCTTTATCAATATCTATTCAATGTGTATGTTGAGTAAGTAATTTGTGAAGCTGTACTATAGGAAGTATATACAACAGGATTGGGAGAAGACTCATCAACAAGGTCATGTAAATGACATAACTTTGCTTGCAGAAAGTGAAGAGGACTTGAAACACTTGCTGTGGAATATATAGACTTCATCTCAACATCAAGAAAACAGAAATTTTTATCACTGGAACAAAAAGCAACATCATGATAGCTGGAGAAAGGCTGAAGTTATCAACAATTTAATTTTACTTGCATCTACAATCTGCAAACATGCTACCAACAATTAAGAAATGAAAACAAAAATGTTTTGCATTCAAAAAAATCTGCTGTCAAGGATATCCAAAGTGCTAAGAAAAAAACAAAAACAAATTAAGATGCTCCTGATACAAGCTATGATCTTTTCATTTACATCCCATGCATCAGAAAGTTGGGTATTGAATAAAAATTACAAAAGAACTGATGCCTTTTAATTGTGATGTTCAAGAGTGGTTCTAAATTCCCCTTGGATGGCCAAAAGAACAAACAAATCTTTTTTCTAAAAAAAGTTTTAATCCTTTAATCGTTCATGTGCATTATGTTTTTATATGTATATTTTGTTTTTTCTTTTTTAAAGAAAATTTTATACTATTTACAAAGTTTGAATCCATTGTTTTTCACAAATGATCCTTCCCTTTTCCTTCACTCCTCCACCCATCAAATTGTGTAACCCTATGATTAACAACCCTCCAATCCTCACTCCTTTGCTTCTATCCTCCCCCACTACTTGGATCCTCATTTTCATTCTACAATAATTGTTTTATGCAATATTTGTCCTTGTGGGACTGAGTTCACTCAGCATAATGCTCTCCAGTCCCTCCCATGATAGGTAGTAATTCACAAAATCATTATTCCTGTGTGCTGCATAGTATCCCATTGTATGAATGTACCACAATTTTTCAGTTCATTCCTTTGTGATTGGACTTATGGGCTGTTTCCATATTCTTGCAATGATAAATAATGCTACTATGAACATTGGTGTACAAATTACTGTTTGAGCCTCAGTTATCATTTTTTCTGGGGTATAATTCCAAGAGAGGATGAGAGAATTGAGGACTCTCCTTCATAGGGTCACTATGAGTCGCCTGCACCTCGATGACACTTAACAACAACAATATTCCAAGAAGTGGAATAGCTGGGTCATATAGAGTTTCTATGTTCAGCTTTTTGAGAAAGCACCAAACTGCCTTCCAGAGGGGTTGCACAATTTTACAATCAATCTCACCAACAATGAATACAAAAGAGTTCCTATCTCACCACATCCTCTCCAACATTTATTACTTGCTGTCCTGTTAAATGTTGCCACTGCTACAGGAGTGAGATGGTATCTCATTGTGGTTTTGATTGGCATCTCTCTTATTGCCAGTGATTTGGACCATTTCTTCATATGTCTGTTGGTCATTTGAGTGTCTTCCTCTGTGAAAATTATTTCCATGTCTTTTGCCCATTTTGTAGTTGGATTATCAAACTTTTTCTTGTGGAGGCTCAGGAATATTCTATAAACTTTCATTGTAAGACTTGTCTGAAAAGGTATTGCCAAATGTTTATTCCCAGTTAGTAGGTTTTCTTTTCACCCTGTTTGAAAAAGTTTTTGGTGCTCACAGAGATTTAATCTTTAGAAGAACCCATTCATCAATGTTGTCCTCTTTAGATTATGTATTTCTGGCTGTATTTGGCAGTCTTTTTATAATGTAGACTAGGGCTTCTCAGCTTGATTCCAGTTTATCTCTTATGAACTTTATGGTTTGGGCTTCACTCCGAGGTCTCTGATCCACCTTGAGTTAATTTTTGTATATGGTGTGAGACGTGGATCCTGTTTCAGCTTTCTGCAGGTAGCAATACAGTTTTGTCAGTATCATTTGTTGAAGAGGTTTTCATTTCCCCATTTGATAGGATTGATTTTCTTGTCGAATATCAGTTGACAATAGATAGCTGGGTCTATTTCTGGGTTCTCATTTCTGTTCCAATGCTCTATGTGCCTGTCATTGTGCCAGTACCTTGCTGTTTTGGTTACTATGACTGTGTAATAGGTTTTGAGGTCAGGTAGTGCTATGCCTCCCACTTCATTTCGTTTCTCAGAAGTGTTTTGCTTATTCAGGGTCTCTTTCCTCTCCAAATAAACTTGACAATTTCCCTTTTGATCTCCTTAAAAAA
>NW_006399752.1:16729554-16736301 GCF_000299155.1 Elephantulus edwardii
CTCTATGAGATGGATTGATTCGGTGACTGGGGTAATCGGAATGGGTGTGTCAGAGGCGGTGCGGTTGGCACAGGATAGAACAGGGTTTAGGGCTGTTGTGCATAGGGTCGCTATGAGTCGGAAACGACTCGACGGCACATAACAACAACAACAACAACAACAACCAATGTGGTGTTTAATTCTTTTTTTAATTCTATTAATCATTGTCTTATGTATTTTGCAGATCTATTATTTGGTGCATAAACATTAACCAAGGTTATGTCTTCTTGATATATTGTGACTTTAGTCAGTATATAATGTCCTTCCTTATCTTATATAGTGGTTTTCATTGTGAAATCTATTTTACAAGAGATTCGTATTGGAACTACTGCATTTGTGAGGCTGCCATTTGTTTGGTATGTCTTTTCCCACCCTTTGATTTTGAATCCTTCTTTTTCTTCTTTTTTTAGATGTTTCTCTTATAGGAAACAAATTGATGGGCTTTGTTTTTCATATACATTCTGCTATTATTTTTCTCTTAATTATCACATTTAGTCCTTTCACATTAAGTGTGATTATTGTCAGGTCAGGTTTTACTTCTGTCATTTTTTTCTGTCTTTCTTTTTTTGTTGTTTCTGATTATTATGGTCCACACATTTTCTTTTGATATCTCCGTGTGAAGGACCTCATTTAAAATTTCTTACAGCTTTGATCTTGATTTCACAAATTCTTTAAGTTTCTTTTTTTCTGCAAAGGATCTATTTTCTCCTTCATATTTGATGGAGAGCTTTGTGGGGTATAGGATCCTTGACTGGCAATTGTTTTCTTTCAACCTTCTGTATAAGCCATTCCCATTGTCTTCTAGCTTGTATGGTTTCTGCTGAGAAATCAGAACTTAATCTAATTGCCCTTTGTAAGAAACTCTTTGTTTTTCTAGTGCTACTTTTAGAATTCTGTATCTTTTCATTTGGAGAATTTGACTATGGTATGTCTTGATGCTTTTCTTTTTGGCCTAGTCTATTTGATGTTCACTGTGCTTCTTGAATATGGATTTCTCTATTCTTCAAAATACCTGGAAAGTTTTCTTTTAGTACTTTTCCTACAATTTTCTTAGTGATTTCCCTGCCACTTCCCTGTTCTGGAATGCCAATCATACATATGTTATTCTGTTTGATGTCATCCCACATGATTCTAATGTTTTCTTCATTGACTTTATGTCTAATCTCTGATATTTCTTCACATATATTCTCAGTGAGGCTCTTGGATTTCTAGCCCCTGACTTTCTGTTCCAACTTTTCAGTTCTTCTTTTTTGTGCTTCCAGCATGTTAGACACTTCTGCCATTTCAGTCTTTATATTCTGGATTGCATTTTTATGCTTTTCTGTTATTTCTAGTACTGTGCTGACTGTACCCTCCGGCTTATGATGATTTTTTTTAAGTTGTTGTACCTCTTTATCTATGCTATTAGTCCTTTATTCTATATTTTACATTTTCTTCCATAGCTGCTCAAGTTGCTCCTCATCAATATATTTTTTCTGGACTGTTGCCTATGGAATATTTTCTTTCTTAATTGCTTTTCCTCTCATTTTCATCTTCTTTTGCAGCTGTTCAAATAACCCAACAGCAGCATATTTCTTCTAGTTCTCTCTATCTGGGGTATTTATTGGGTCTGCTTTTTTTAGGAGATGAGTTAAATTGTTTTTTCATAATAACTGAGGCCAACTGCTGCTTTCTTGACATTATGTGAGTCTTTTCTTAGTAGATGTTGCTGTTGTTGTATTAAGTGCCGTCAAGTTGTAGACGACTCATAGTGACCCTATGAATGAAAGACCTGAACACTTGTATAACTTTTATTGTTTCTCCAGGTTCATAAGGTTTCCTAAGGCAAGCTATTTCAGAAGTGGATGCCATTCCTGCTTCTAAGCTTTAATCAAGTTTTAATTGGAGAGCTCCACCAAACACTGTCCAACATGCGCAACCATTATCACATTTGACACATCTGTGTCACAGTGTTCAGCATCACAGCAACCACAAGTTACCTCTGTACAGCAAATAGACAGACCAGTGCTATACTACTTAGAAGACTGTTTGACCAAAACCAATAAAAAAATAAATTCTGAAGGATGCAGATTAAAATCACCCACCTTTGACTTAGTAGCATTGCTTTCTGGCTACTAAGACAACTGAGATCTTTCTTTGATGTTGTTGGGGTTTTTTTTGGTTGTTAAGTGTTGTTTAGTTGTAGATGACTCTTAACAACCTTATGAATGAAAGACCTGAACATTTGTATAATTTTAATGGTTACTCCAAGTTAATAGGATTTCCAGAGGTAAGCTGTTCTGGAAGTATATGCCACTCCTGCTTCCAAGCTTTTTTTAATTGGAGAGCTCCACCAAACACTATACACAATGTGTAACCATTATCACATTTGATACATCAGTGTCACACAGATATTAGGCCATTGTAATTTTATAGTGACCAAGAGTATGGAAATCTTTGGTGAAGGACCTGTGTATATTTGTGCCTCCTTCTCAGCCCAAACCCACAGGGCCGAGTGCCAAATAGTAGTGATCCCCCCATAGTACCTGAATGGGAAACCAATAAGCCTTGGTTTTTTTCCATTCCAGAACTGGCTCCTATGCCTCACTTGAGCTGTTCCAGCTGTCCTGCTTCCTTCTGCTTCAGCTTAAGGGGTCCCATGTGGTCTGGTGAAACAGCAGTGATCCCCTCAAAGTACCTGAATGGGAAACAAACTAGCCTTGGTTTTTCTCTTCCAATACTGGCTCCTTTCCCTCATTGAAGCTGCTCCAGTTGTCCGTCTCCCTTCCACTTGAGCTTAAGTGGTCCTTTGTGGTCTAATAAAACAGCAGTGATCCTCTTAAAATACCTAGTTAATCAACTGGAACAGATCCATGGCTGTTGACAATGTGTGACAGCTTGTATGTTGCATTTTATACAATCTTTCATTTATATTGTGGGGGTATCCCCCCTCTTAAAATCATCTTCCTGATAACTGCTTTTGTGGAAGCACGTAAGGCAGCTCTTTCACGCCTCATGCACTAACATCTCACTTTTAAATAGCCAATTTCTGGTTTGTCCATCTTTCTCATACCAGTATTCTGATGGAAAAAGAACATCCCTTTTGCTGAAGAATATTTAGAATTAAAAATTCTGGAAATTTTGAGCATCAGCATCCACAAGCAAAGTCTTATATGGTGAAAACTATCTGGTTCACAGCCTGGAACATACTTTCTTCCTCTCGTTGGAACTCATCCCCAGCCATCCATGATGAGGTTTTGGTTAACTTTTCCCCAGCCATCCATGGCTAGGTCCAAATGGGCATCACCTGCAAGCTCAGGAGTTACTACTTTTCCCTGCATTCCAGACTTATTGGTCTCCCCACTCAGCCCTATTCATCAGATGGGATCAAGTCAAGTCAACAAGCCAGGGATCCTCACAAGTTCCTGTTTCTCAAGCCTACAACTCTTATCTGCTTATCCACACATCTGTGTATACTAGGTGGGCAGCACTGAAAGTGCACATCCAAGCTCATCCTGTTCTCCATTGTTGTTTTCCTCTCATTTCCCTCCTGTAGATACAGGTGATTTCTATGAGTGAGCATACTTTAATCTCAACTCTTGGAATTGGGCTCTGATGAACGTCAATTTTACCCTGCCTTAGAAGCCAGACCGCTTGAAGAACAAACAAATCTGTCTTGGAGGAAATGCAATCAGGCTCCTCTTTAGTGCTGAGGGTGTTGAAAACTTCATCTCACATACTTTGAGTATGCTGTCAGGAGAGGCCAGCCCTTGAAAAAGACATCATTTTGGGAATGGTGGAAGGTCAGAGAAAGACGGGACAGCTCTCAACAAAATGGATTGACCTAGTGACTGTGACCATGTGCTCAAGTATATCACAGATTGTGAGGATGATGCAAGATAGTGCAAGAGTCAGATCTCTTGTTCATAGGGTCACTATGAATAATAGATGGTTCAATGGCACCTAACAGCAACAACACAGATTTAACAAATATGGCAGAAACAAGCAAACTTTACCTACAGCTTTCCTTATTTTAATTATCAAATTACCTTTGTTGTGTCCAATTGTTCATTGGTTTATGTATACATTCTACCTGAACACAATTAAATGTATAGAAGTTTTATTCTTTGCAACATTATCATTTCTTATGAATCGCACTGTCGAATGTTTTGCATTGGCAATAAATAGACTCTTCCTGAATCTAGAGAGCTGAAAATGGAAAATGGGGCATAAGGCCATGAGAGATACTGAGAATAGACAGCCCCTCACCACTCTAGAGCAGAGAGTAGATGAAGATCCCAAAGCCCAGCCCCATGGTACCTCTAGAGCCATACTAACAGCAATAGTTTTATTTATTCATTGTTGAATCATGGACTGTAGTACAGAGAGTGAGATTTATTAGGGAGATAGGTTGGAGAGTGAGGGAGGCAAGGAATATCACCGAATGCAACTCCAAGTTTTAGTCCAATAGTCCTAAGGCACAATTCTTCAATTAGTCTAGGCTCTGGTTTCCGTTTAGCAGTCATCTTTTCCTTCCATCATCCAGGAATAATAGCAAAACTTGCAACTGTGGACTTTATCTCCGAGTTCTGCTGGTTACACTTTGCCACAGTTTCTCCATAGAAATTGTATAGTCTTTCTACCACCATCACCATGGTCTTGCCTTCACTGGGGTCTTGCTCCAGTCTCCCTCAGGTCTTGTACTCAGTGTGGGAAGCACTCCTTCTCTCTTATTCTCACCCCTCCCACAGCTGTCGATGATTTGCAAGACACTGTTTGCAGTTAAGGTAGCTGGAGACCAGTGTGGACTAAGGTAATGGCTAGAAAAGCCAACTTTAGCTAACACCACAGCAGATAACAAATATTTCTGATATTTACTACTTGGTTTAATTCTAATTGACATCAGTTATGATGTTCTTCATTCAATATCCTCTTTTGAATTTAGTTAAAATTTCTGGCAGTTCCCTCTTGATGAACTGCTAACAATATTTTAAAGATTGTGATGTTGCTGTCTGCTGTCATGTCAGAAATAACTCACAGTTGACCCTCCGGCAAGTTTTTAGAGACAGTATATTGCATGGGGGAAACTGCCCATCCTTCTCCCATGTGTGTTTGAATTTGCAACACAGCTCCTTACCACTAGGCCACCAAAGCTTGTTATTTTTCCCCTCCAAGAAAAATTCACTTCCATGTGGTATTACTGATATTATTCAATTGTTGTGAAGAACTGTACTACCAATCCAAAGGCAAGTGTTCTAATACACCAGCTGTTTCATGGCAGAAGGGTGGATAAACTACTCCTGTGCTACTTACAGCTCTAAACACTTACTGCAGGGTCAGCGTCCAGTTGATTCCAACTTGACAGCACATAACAATAATAATTTACATATAAGCTACGGTGGTAGCTTTCTTTTTGAATAAGCATAATTGTGGGTCTCTTCCATCTGTTAATGTTGACCTGTGTTCCAAATTCCTTGAGACAGAAAAAAAGAGCACCTTCAGTGTAGCATCTGTTTGTGGAATTATTGAAATTATTTCAATTACAGATCCTATGTCATCTTCATAACATCTTTTATGCTTTGAGAGTGTTGAGACAACCACCGGTGATTATCCATATTGTTGAAGGTCTTAATAGAAGGACTCAAATAAAATAGAGAATATGCAAACTCTTTCAGAAACTTCCGATTTGATACTTACCAAAGTGAGGGGAATAGAACAGCTGTTTGCTCACACTTCTGTTTAGTTTCTCCAAATTTTATTCCCTTGGTATTTCTGGAGTAGCCTGATATGTTGTTCCCCCATATCAATAAAACCTTATTGACCTTAGCCAAGATGTTCCAAATGCTAATTCTCAATAACATGACTCATTGGCCAAAACAGAATACCATTAGAATTTTTTTCTCAACAACAAATCAGTTGCTCTCATGCCTCAAATTTTTTTATCAGAGGTGCATTTTCTTCAACAGTAAGTAAATGTAAAGCCTCTTTCAAGTATCTTTTAAGCATTAAAAATGTGTTTTATTTTTCATCTACTATTTTCTATTTTTCTCCATATTTTTTGATCATTGGTAGGAGTAAAAACTGAAGATATAAGACATCATCTTTTCTCTTAAAAGGTAGATATCAGATGCCTACTAAAGAATGCACTCAGCTACTGAGCACGCATTTGTAGCTTGTCCAGGGGCAGAACGGGCCAAAGGTTAGTGTTTTGACCTGTTTTAAACATAAAGTATCTTGACATAAAGAAAAAGAAATAAAAGAAGATGAAAGGAGTATACAGTGTCAATGTACCAAGTTGAATTGACTGACACAGAAGACTTTCATGAAACAATGTATGAGCAAGAGCCTGTGGTGATGAAGGAAGAAGTTCAAGCTGCTCTGAAAGAATTGGCAAAAAACAAGGCCCCAGGAATTGACAGCATACCAACTGACATATTTCAACAAACAGATGCTGCCCTGAATGTGCTCATCAACTTGTGCCAAGAAATCTGGAGGATAATCACCTGTCCAACTGACTGGAAAAGATTCATCTTTTTCTATTTCCAGAAAAAGATGACCCAATAGAATGCAGAATTTACCAAATAATATCATTAATATAACATTCAACCAAGATTCTACAGAAAATTATACAAAAATCACTTGGATAGCATATCAACAGCGAACTGCCAGAAGTGCATACTGAGTTTAGAAGAGGCCGAAATACTAGGGATATTATAGCTAATGTTAGAA
>NW_006399752.1:16736401-16737447 GCF_000299155.1 Elephantulus edwardii
TTTTTTTTAATAGTTTAAGTAGAATTGGTGATAGATTACTTTCTGAAAGTTTGGTAGAATTCAGTTGTGAAGCCATTTGGTCCAGGATTTTTTTTTTTAATGAGGAAGTCTTTTTATGACCTTTTCAATTTATTCTTTTGTTATGGGTCTGTTCAAGTGTCCTATTCTTGTAAAGTTGAAGTGTTCTGTTCTTGTAAATCTGAGTAGGGCTTGAGTTTCAAGGAATTTGTCTATTTCCTTAGGTTTTCAAATTTATCAGAGTACAGCATTTCATAGTATTCCAATACTAATTAATTTAATTTCGTTCTGTTGTGATATCACTTCTAGCATTTCTTAATCAAGTTATCAGTGTCATCTCTTTTCTTCTTTTGCTAAGTGTGCCACTGTTTTGTCAATTTTACTGACTCTTTCAAAAGACCAGGTCCTTATCTTATTGATGGTTTCAATTGTTTTTCTGTTTTCTATCTTAATGATTTCAGTTTTTGTCCTGCTAATATCTTTTCTCCTTGAGGCTATAGGATTAGATTGGTTTTGTTTTTCTAGTTGATGAAGGTGTTGAGATAGATAATTTTTCTTCTTTCTTCTTTTATGTGGGTCTAATTGCTATGAACTGCCCCCTGAGGACTGCTTTAACTATATCCCAGAGGTTTGGGTATGTTGTATTTTCATTTTCATTTGTTTCAGGAACTTTTTAATTTCATTTTTTACTTTGTTTATAACCCAATCATGTTCTAGCAGAGAGTTATTTAGCTTCCACAGGGATGATTTTGTAAGCTTTATCCTCTTATGGTTAATTTCTAATTTTATGGCATTGTGATCTGAGAAGATACTTTGTATTATTTCAATGTTCTTTCATTTGTTGAGGTTTGCCTTATGTCCTAATATGTGATCCATTCTGGAGAACACACATGTGCACTTAAGAAAGTGAACTGAGTTTTGTGTGTGTGCAGTTTCCTGAATACATCCACAAGGTCAAGTTGACTGATTCTATAGTTTAGGTCTTCTGCATCTTTGCTGAGTTTCTTTTGGGTTAACCTATCCTTTGG
>NW_006399752.1:16746302-16751141 GCF_000299155.1 Elephantulus edwardii
ATCACTTGGATAGCATATCAACAGCGAACTGCCAGAAGTGCATACTGAGTTTAGAAGAGGCCGAAATACTAGGGATATTATAGCTAATGTTAGAAAGACCTTAGCTGAAAACAGAAAGCACCAGAGGAATGTCTATGTGTTTCATTAACTATGAAAAGGTGTTTGACTGTGTGGATCACAACAAACTGTGGCTAACTCTAAGAAGAATGGGAATTCCAGAACACTTGATTGTGCTTATGCAAGACCTATAATTGGACCAGGAGGCAGTCATCAGAATAGAGCAAGGAAACACTGCATGATTCAAAATTGTGACGTGTGTATGTCAGAGATGTATCTGTCCTATCTCCATACCTTTTTAATCTATATGCTGAACAGATTATCCAGGAGGCTAGGCTCTATGAGGAGGAATGTGGCATCAGGATTGGGGAAGACTCATCAACAACCTACGCTATGTAGATGACATAAGCTTGTTTGCTGAAACTGAGGAGGATCTGAAATGTTTACTTCAAAAAGTTAAGGACTGCAGCCTTCAACAAAGATTGAAGCTCAACATCAAGAAGACAAAGATTCTTACCACGGGTCTAACTGGCATCATCATGATAGATGAAATGATTGATATTTTTTACAGTTTCCGTTTGCTTAGCTCCACAATCAACACTCTTGGTACAGGAAGCCAGGAAATCAGAAGACAAATTGCACTGGGGTATT
Source organism: Elephantulus edwardii (assembly GCF_000299155.1). Classification (NCBI taxonomy): domain Eukaryota; kingdom Metazoa; phylum Chordata; class Mammalia; order Macroscelidea; family Macroscelididae; genus Elephantulus; species Elephantulus edwardii. The sequence continues at coordinate 16,747,011 of NW_006399752.1, forward strand.
CTGTTGTCAGGGACGCCTCCAGACTACTTAAGAGTCTAGAGAGTAAAGTGTGCCTGATCCAGACCATGGTCTTTGCCAATACATGTTACGCATCAGAAAGCTGGATAATGACTAGGGATGATAGAAGGAGAATTGATGCCTTTGACTTGTGGTGCTGGAGAAGAGTACTGGATATACCATGGACTGATAAGAGAACAAACAGGTTCATCCTGGAGAGGTTGAAAACAGGCTGCTCTCCTTGGAGGCAAGGATTCTGAAGCTCTGTCTGACATAATTTGAGCATGTTGCAAGGAAAGGGACATTATGCTTTGGATGGTGGAGGGACAGTGCAAGAAAGGAAGACCCTTGATGAGATGGATTGACTCAATGACAGAGGTAATGGGGTAGGTATGTCGGAGACAACAAGATTGACTCAGGATAGAGCAGGATTCAGAGCTGTCATACATAAGGTTGCTATAAGTTGCAGGTGACTTGATGAGCACATAACAACAACAACAACATGAAGACATGACATAGGACAGGGTTCAGGTCTGGTTTTCATAGGACCACTATGAATCATACGTATTTCAATGGCACCTAATAAGAACAACAATAACATACTTCTACAGTCTGAAATTGGGAAGCATTGCCTTTCAGTTAGGTGCACAAGTTCTGACAGATAATGCTTCCAGAGCACCTTAAAATAAGTCTAGAAGAGTGAAAATATGACCTTGACTATATTCCAATAGGATTTAAAAACAGCTCAGGAGTAAATTGTACATATTAAACACTAGTGACTAAAGTTGTGTGATGACATCATCAATGACACAAGGAAAAGATTTTTATAAAAACAGGGGAAGAAAGAAAACTCAAATAGGAATATAAGGAGAGATTAATAAACTTGCAATTGGGATGAAAGAAGTCAATACAAAGAAAAATTGAACTGAATAAGAGAACTAAATGGGAATTTTTTTTAAAAACCATCTTGAGAAGACAAAGGATAATATGAAGAAGCAGAGTTAGAAATCAGAGGAAAAGAGTTGTATTTCCCAAGCCAAAAGAACTAAAAACAAATTGAACACTCAAGTTGCTATACATAAAGATTCTATGGGCAAAAATATATTGCCTATTGCAGAAAATATCCAAAGAAGATAGAAAGAATACTCAGATTCATGTATAAAAAATGATCCATACAATAATACTAGGAAGAAAAATGTGATCAAGTAAAATTGGTATTATTTTATAATTAGCTTGGTTCCTTCTGAGATTGTAAAAACTCTGAACAAATGCACCCTGGAACAGTTATTTATTATGTGGACCTAAACTTTGGAATTAAAAGGTCATTTCACAAAAATGATTGATTTTAGTAAGTGCTGCTCTATTTCAAATTTTATCATCTTTTCAAGGATTTAAAGAGTAAACAACAAGGAAACTATAAACGTTTATGGTTGTGATTATTTCTTTTATAAATGACAATGATTCCTCTAATCTTACACAAAATTTAAAGCAGTTGAGACTCAGAAGGCTGGCTTTTCTGATTAAGACACATTTGGGGGTGGGAGATTTCTATGTAAAGCAGTAAGGACCATGAAGGCAGATCTTTCTGATTAACAGTTGGCTGGAGCCTGAAAACATCTTTTTTTTTTTTTTTTGAAAACATCTTATTTAAAGCAGTTAGGATATAGAAGATGAGCCTTTATGATTAACGATTTCTTGGGGGCTTGGAGCCTCTTCTTTAAAGCAGCTCAGACGTGGAAAATGGGCATTTCTTTCTAATAGTAAGTTGGTTGTGTCTAGTACTAGCAACAAGGATTCAGTGGAGACTTTCATGTGACCTTAATATCTACATGTGGGACATTGCTCCAGCATGACAGCCATGAGTTTCTGTCAGAGCACTTCCACACCCTCCCAGGAGCATATCCTGCTACATCTATGCAGGCTTCAACTGGATCTGGTAACTTGATATTCTAACATGATAATAGCCTGATGCAGTGCAACACTAAATTGTCAGTTTATTGTATTTGTGGTATACACTGTTCTAATTGGTACTTGTCTGTCACTTTGTAGTATCTTGTGGTAACTTGTGATGTTGAAAGCTATGCCACCTGTGTGTCAAAAGCCACAAGGATCAGCCCGGGTGGACAGGTTTTAGTAGTGTTGCTACAGTAAGAGAAACTGGAAAACGGGATTGGCCATCCACTTTTTAAATTATAGGCTTCTGAAAACCCTATGAACAGTAGAGGAATATAGATAGTTATAGAGTTAGAGGCAGAGGTAAGATTGGAAGTAAATTGAAATGAGGAAAAATAGTGATAAATATCTTTTAATGATTAGAACATGGAATGTACAAACATGAATATTGGAAAACTAGACCTTGTGAAAAGTGAAATGGAATGCATGACTATAGACATTTTAGGGATTAGTGAGATGAGATGTACTAGCTTTTGCTGCTTTAGAGAATCACGTAGTATATTATGATGAGAACGAAACAAAGAAGAAGAATGGGGTTGCATTCATAGTAAAAAAGTCCATTTCAAGGTTTATCCTGGAATACAGTGTTGTGAGTTGTGAATGTAGTGAGTGATAGGATATTATCCATGCACATGCAAGGAAGAACATTAACACGACTATTATTCAAATATATGCTCCTTTAACGAAAGCCAACGAGAAAGAAATTGAATTTTTTTTTTACCTAATTCTGGAGTCTGAAATTGACCAAACATGCAATCAAGATGTGTTAATTTGGTTGCTGATTGGAATGCAAAAGATGGAAACAATGGAAAAGGAGTGGTAGTCAGAAAATAGAGACTTGGTGACAGAAATGAGGCTGTAAATAAAATTATTAGATTTTGTATGTACCATGATTTATTCATTACAAATACCTCTTCTAAAAAAAAGAATCAATGACAACATTATACACAGACTCCACATAATGGACTGCATAGGAGTCAGATTGACTACCTCTGAGGAAGGAATTGTTGGAGAAGCTCAATACCAGCTGTCAAGTAGCACAGGGGCAAACTGTGGAACAGACCATCAATTACTTGTGTGCAAGTTCAAACTGAGGCTGAAGAAAATGAAATAAATTCCTCCAGAACCAAAATATGATTTTTAGTCTATTACACCTAAATTTAAAAATTTTCTTAAGAATATACTTGAAGTATTAAGCAACAATGATGACAGATCAGATGATTTGTGGGATGACATCAAAGATAATATCTATGAAGATAGCAAAACGATACTATAGAGGAGAAAGAAAAAAACCAAATGGATGTCACAATAGACTCTGAAAATTGCATTAGAGCATCAAGAAGCCAAAACAAAGGGAAAATATGCTGGAGTAAAGGAGCTAAGAAGAAGATTTCAAAGGGCAGCTTTAGAAGACAAAGTGAAGTATTATAATGGAATGTGCGGAGAGCTAGAATAGGAGAAGAAATAGACAAGAATTCATTCTGCATTTTTCAAGCTGAGAGAACAGAAAAAAAATTTAAGCCACAAGCTGCATTATTGAAAGATGTTATGGATAATATATTGACGACCCAGGAAGCATCAAAAGAAGATAAAGGGACAACACAGAGTACCAAAAAGAATTGACTGACACTGAGAATTTTCAGAAAGTACCGTAGGAAAGAAGCTGTCTGGCCAATGGATCGGGAGAGATCCATACTTGGTCTTATTCCCAAGAAAGGTGATCCAATAGAACATGGAAACTATTTTAAAAGATAATTAATATCACATGCAGGCAAAATACTGTGGAAGATCTTTCAAAAGATGCTAGAAAAGTACATAGGAAATTGCCAGAATTTCAAGCAGGATTTGGAAGTGGCTGTGGTACCAGGGAAATTGCTGATGTCAGATGGATCCTGGCTGAAAGTAAAGAGTATCAGAAGAATGTCTATTTATGTTTTATTGGCTACATAAGAGCATTCAATTGTGTGGATCACAACAAGTTATGGCTAACACTGATAAAAATGGGAATCTCAGAGAACTTAATTGGGCTCATACGAAACCTATACCTACACCAAGAGGCTGTTGTGCCAACATAGTAAGGGACCACTACATGCTTTAACATTAGAAAAGGAATGCTGTAGGGTTGTATTCTCTATCCATACATGTTAAATCTGTTGGCTGAGTAAATTATTTGAGAAGCTA
>NW_006399752.1:16752431-16784670 GCF_000299155.1 Elephantulus edwardii
ACAGGGTAGGCTTCAAAGCTGTTGTACATAGGGTCACTATTAGTTGCAGGCAACTCAACAGCACATAACAATAACAACCTCATTTATATCATATGCAAGTAAGATCTTGCTGAAAATTTAAATTGCTTAAAAATTGCTATAATGACCAGAAATGAAAATTAGATACAGAAGACGCTGTGGCATGAAGGATGTCATTGCTGAAGCCATATCATGACTGAAAGCAGAGAATACCAGAAAGATATTTCCTTGTATTTAACTGAAATAAAAGCCAAAGCACAAGAATCCCAGAACACATAATTGTGCTTTTACGACATCTATACAAAAACCTATATATAGGCCAAACATAACAAAAAAATGCTACATGGCTTAAAATTAATAAAGATGTATGCCAGAGACTTGAGGCACTTGGTAAAAAAGATAAAAGACATTATGTTTCAGCAACAAGAAAACAAAAATCTTTATCATTGGACCAACAAGCAACATCATGATAGATGGAGAAAAGATTGAAGTTGTCAATGATTTCATTTTACTTGGGTCTGCCATCAACACCTGTGGTAGCAGTCACAGTCAACAAATCAAAAGACTATGTTGCACTGAAAAAAACCACCTATTGTTATGGACCCTGTTAAAGTTATAAATAGTAAGGATGTTGTTAGTTCAAACACTAGGGCACCTGATCCAAAACAGTCATTTTAATTGCTGCATATGCATCTGAAATTTGAACAATAAGAAGAAACCAGTGTTTCTTAATTGTAAGGTTAGTAAAGATTATTGAATATCCTATGCACTACTAAAATAACAAACAAATCTGCCTGGAGGAAGTACAACCAGCATGCTCTTTAGAGACAAGGCTGGTGAAATTTCATCTCACATACTTTGGACATGGCTACTCCTGGGAAAAGTAGAAGGTTAGCTTCACAAAGGAAGGCCCACACCAGAATGTGTTGACACAGTGATTGCAACAGTGAGCTTGGGGTTGGTGGAGATTCTGAGGATGGTGAGGGAGAGGTCAAGGTTTCGATGGCAGAGTCTTTATGTGTTGTAGTTGACTGAACTGCAGCAACAGGGAGGAAGAATAACAAACTTTCATCATAATTATGTAGGAATTTCTAATTTTTTCACTTCTACTTTGCTTTCCTTTACTATTTTGGGCAGACCTTTTCAGCAAAATCTTATAATGTCAAACTTTTCACTAAGCTCTGGAAAAGCAAAGGACACAAGAACATTAGTCATATTCTCAGTGTCTAAGGATGGCATAACATTGTCTAGTATGGAAATGAGACAATTGCTATGACCACATCATCATTTTGACAGGACGATGTTGCTGCCTTTTTCACTATAATGTTATTACACAGCAATCTAAAAGTATAATTTAAGAAAAAACATGGAGAGAGAGAAACATAGAGAATGGGGGAAATTCATATTGAAAAAATCACTAAAGCATGGTTCAATTAAGTTTAATGTTATGAAATCAGCAATTGTGGGCTGAGTCGTTCATTTTAGTTAGTCTAAAAATAAAAAAGATTAATTGCATTGGAAAAATATATTGTCAGGGACCTCTCCAGATTACTGAGACACATGATGCCATTCTAGAGACTGTGTGCCTGATCCAGGCCATGGTCTTCATGATTACTTGCTTTGCATCAGATTGCCAGACAAAGACTAAAGATGACAGAAGAAGAATTGGTGCCTTTGAGTTGTGGTTCTGGAGAAGAATCTTGAACATATTATGGACCACCAAGAAAATAAATAGCTCTGCTTTGGAGAAGGTGAAATCAAGTTTCTCCTTGGAGGCTAGGATTTTGAAGCTCCGTCTCACATACTTTGGTCCTGAAGGAACTGATGGTTAGAGAAGGACATCATGTTCGGAAGGGTGGTGGGACAGTGCAGGACAGGAAGAGCCCAGATGAGATGGATTGACACTGTAACTAGGGCAATGGGATAGGTGTGTCAGAGTCAGTGAGACTGGCTGAGAATAGGGCAGGCTTCCTGTTGTACATAGCGTTATTATGAGTTGCAGGCAACTCACTGGCACATAACAACAACAACAACAACTTATTATAACGGAACTCTGGTGGCTTAGTAGTAAAGAGTTATGCCACCAAACCAACAATAGGCCGTTTAAATCCACTAGCAACTCTGTGGGAGAAAGATCTCCTCCCATGTGATTTACATCTTCTGAAATCCCATTGAAGGGTCAGATGTTCATCAGTTCTGACTCAGCGACACAATAACAATTATTACAAAGGAGTCATGTTTGTCTCAATGACTAAGTGCTCAACAGCTAACTTAAAAGATAAGTGATTTGAATTCATCAGCTCCTACTGAGATGGAGGATACAGTCTGTTCCTAGATTTAAGGTCTTGGAAAAGTCTATAGTGAAGTTCTTTTTCAGTTTGTAAGGTTGCTATGAGTTGGATTCAACTCCTCCGCAGTAGGCTTACTAATAATCGCCTATACCATTACATCCACTCCCACGGTTTGCCTTTCTTCCGGTTATGCTGCCCTTTAAAAAATGGATTATTGTCTTAATTTACAAGTGTTGTGAGAAAGAAGAGACAAACAGGACAATTACAAGCTTAAATTGCCCTCACATTAAACTCTATTTCCTTATCAGTGGAAAGGTTGATACTTAGCAAGGAACTAAAAATCCCTTCTGAGCTCAAATTCTGTATAATGCGAAACATAAGAAACACCAGCAAAGAGAAGTTCGTATAAGGGACAGGAGATGGAAAGTAACAAGGAGATCAGGGAGGTGTTAGGAAATGTGTCAAGTAAATGCCAATAAAACACAGGAAATCATTTGACAAGTGTTTTAAAAAATCTACTTGTCAGGGATAGACTATCCCTTTGGACAGACAAATCTGTAGCTGTTGTTAGGTGCCATCAAGTTGATTATACTCATAGTGATCCTGTGAGTATAAGACCTCAACCTTGCTCTATCCTGTGCCATCCTCAGGCTCTCTGATGTACTTCTGCCTGTTGTTACAGTTACTGTGTCCATCCTTCTTGTTGAGAGACTCCCTCTTTCTCTGACCCTCCACCTTTCCTAGCATAGTGTCCTATTCCAAGGTTTTTGTTCCTCCTGAAAAACATGCCCAAAGAATGTGAAAAGAAGTTTTACTATCCTTACCTTTAAGGAGTAGCTTTTTAAAAATTTTAAAAGGGACTTCTGTGACCCTATGATTAAGCCCCCTCCCTCCCATCCTTGGATCCTCATACTTGAGCTACAATAATCATAGGGTATACTCAATTTGATTGGGGGGGTGGGTGGTAAAGGAAAGGGGACAGATCTGGTGTGAAAAACAATGTACACAAACTTTGTAAATAAATCATTCTAAAATTAATACATATTTATATTGGAAGTAGGAGTGGCATCCACTTCCTAAACAACATGCCTCTGGAAACTCTATGTACTTTGAGAAATGATAGTTATGCTGTGAATCATGCTCAACGCAATCATCATCATATGTAAACTTTTTAAAAAGAGGCTTCTGCTTCCCTGAAGAAACCTGTCCTTTATGGTAACCTCTCAGCAGTGAGATAAGTATAGTTTCACGTTGAGTTGCAAAAATTCAACTTAGAGAAATAACTTTCTTCAAATCTCTCCTATTTGTTGCTTCTCTTCCAGTATCATGCTGTCAATTCTTGCATAAAGTTCTGGAACGCTGGTTCTTTATGGCTTCTATCTGTAACTCTGTAGTCAGTATCATCAGTGTCACTGTCTGCTTCCTCATCTTCTTCATCCAAGGTTCCTCAAGTCAGAATCAAGTCAGAAGGGTCCATCACAGGAGATGCAGTGTCTATGGCAGTCCCTGCTGACTCCGTGCACTGGCCAGTGATTTCTTTAGACATTCGTATTCAGGACAATACTCCCTTTCACATTCTTCAGCAGCACTGGTACAAAGAGTTCATCTAAGCCTGAACTCTGAACAGAAGAGACACCTACTGCCCTGAGTTAACTGTAAAGCTCATCCAACACCAAGCTCATGGAATAAGTCGAGTTATTGACATGTATAGTCTCTTGATTCAAGACATCTTGGAAAGTCTTGTAATCCTGGATCCCATCTACTGCAAAACTATAGCCAATGATGTTAATTTTGATCATGACCACAATAAAAGGAAGCTTGATTTTATAAAAGTTTCTGTACACATTGAGCATATTTGACATTAAGGTCACAGGGTTGGTACTTCTCAATGTGTCCATTACATAAAATAATAATTGTTGGAAATGAGAATCCAAAGATCTCAGTGATGATTGTGCCAGAAGCTGACCAGGTAAATACTTCAATCTATCTAAGTATGTCAATTAAGACATATTTAGATGTGTTATGGGTCTGGCTAAATCTGGTTGCAAAAATATTCAATGAGGTCACTATACCACTATTAAATGCAAGTCCATATTGTTTTGTGAATTCTTCCTACTTCAGTGTCACAAATAGCAATATTGGCAGGAAAAGGAAATTTGTGCACAGCTGGGTCCAAGGTAGATCACAAAAGGTGGAGACCCTTGTCTAGGTAGGTATCCTGTGATCCTCTGTACAAATGTGGTTTTTCCAGATCCTGTCACTTCCAATACCAACAATTGCTCTTGGGGTTGAGGAACCCCTATTGTGTGACTTCGACATAGTTTCAGGGGCTGCCATTTTTCCCTCTTAGATATGTCTTGTGCCTTTAAAAAAATGTAATTATTTGTATTTTATATCGGTTTACATACAAGATTCATATACACTTTGTTTCATTTATATTCATTGTCTCTCACAGTTTTTTTTCTGTTCTCATTGTGTTTCACATGATCATTCCCATACATTATGTTTTCTAAAGTTAATCACCCTTGATACATGCCCACCATTACCTGGCCTTTTCAGGTCCCTCCTAGATTTTTTCCTAATTCTCTTACTCAGTCCCTTTGCCCACCAAACTCTGCTACCTTGTGATTTTCTCCTCTCCCACACTCATTTTCCCTCTTTGCTCCCCTTCCCCATGGATATACAGGGCCTCCACAAGAAAAAGACTGATAACACAATTACAGAATGGGCAAAAGACTTGGAAAGACCTTTCACAGAGGAAGACATTCAGATGGCAAACAGATGCATGCAGAAATGCTCAAAATCACTAGCAGTAAGAAAGACACCAATCAAAACCACAATCAAATACCATCTCACCCCAGTAGCACTGGTAAAGTTTAAAAGAACAGCAATCAGTGAATGTTGGAGAGTATGCAGAAACACAGGAATGGAACTCTCATATACTATTAATGGGATTATAAAAACTTACAACCACTCTGGAAGGTAGTTTAGTGCTTTCCTTAAAAATCTGAACATAGATATTACATACAATTCAGCTATTCCACTGCTAGAAATATATTAGTGTTTCATAGTGGGGTTTTTCTGTTGTTTCTGGTTATTATTGTCCATCCTCTTTCCTTTGTTGTCTCTCTGTGAAAGACTTCCCTCAGAATTTTCTGTAGAGTGGTCTTGCTTTCATACTTTTTATAGTTCCTGCATTCTTACAAATGACCTAATTTCCCCTTCATATCTGATGGACAACATTACTGGATATAAGTTTCTTTGGCTGGCAGTTGTTTACTTTCAGTCTTCTATCACCTACCATCCCATTGTATTCTTGCTTGCATAATTTCTGTTGCGAGATCAGAACTTAGTCTAATTGGATTTCTTTTGCAGGTGTCTGTTTTTCTTACAGTGCTTTTAGTATTCTATCCTTATCTTAGATTTTGGTAAAATTGATTATGGTATGTCTTGATGTTTTTTCTTGCAATCTACTCTCTCTGAAGTCACTGAGTTTCTTGATTGGGATTTCCTTGTTCTTCATAATGACTGGCAAGTTTTCTTCTAGTACCTTTCACGATTTTCTCATTGCTTTCCCTCCTCCCCACCACCTTGTGTTATAGGATCCTGATCGTGTATGTTGTTCCTTATTGTTTCATCCTATGTGATTCTAATCTTTCCTTCTGATCACTTGCTATGAATCTGAAAGCTGGACAATGACAGGATAATTGACACCTTTGAGTTGTAGTGTTAGAGAAGAACACTTAACAGCCTGTGGACTGCCAAAAAAACAACAAATATGTTTGGAAGAAGGTATAGCCAGAGTGCTTTTTGGAGGCAAGGATGATGAGGCTTCAACTCACATACTTCAAGCATGTTGCTAAGAGGGCCTATTCCTTGGAGAGAGACATGATGCTCAGAAGGGTAGAGAGTTAGTGAAGGAGAAGAAGACCCTCGACCAGGTGGCTTGATGTGGTGACTACCACAATAGGCTCTAAGGTCTCAAGAAGTGTGAAGATGGAACAGGATAGAATCATGCTCAACTAGACAGCACCTAACAACAACAACAATTTCTTTGATTCTTCTAGGGTGTTCCCATTGATGTTCTTATCTTTTGGACTCTTTGTTCCATTTCTTCTGTTCTGGTTTTTTTTTTTTTCTTTTTTTGTCCCTCCAGTTTGCTAGAAACTGTCTTGATATTCTGGATTGTGTTTTCATGCATTTTGGTTAATTCCAGTACTGTGCTGGTTGCACCCGTTCTTTCTTGTGTTGATGTTTAATTTCTTCTACCTTTCTATCTATAGTATAAATTCTTTTGGAAATTCATTAGACATTCAGTATCCTTCTTCAGCACCACAATTCACAGGTATTAATTCTTCTTCTGTCATTTTAATTCACTGTGCAGCTCTCAGAAACAATAGAAAGTAATTTAAAACACCATGGCTGGGATCAGACATACTTTAGTCTTTAAATTGGCACCTTTCTCTTATCACTTTAAAGAGGTTCTTGACAGAAGCTTTTCCCAATGCAACATGTCTTTTGATCTCTTGACTGTTGCTACCATAGCTTGAGAATTCAAGTAAAATTAAATTTTTGGCAACTTTACTCTTTCTCTGTTTATTATTATGTTGCCTATTGGTCTAATGTTGAGGATTTTTGTTTTCTTGATGTTGATATATAAACTATATAGAAGGTTGTGGTCTTTAATCTTCTGCAGTAAGTGCTTGAATTCTTATTCAGTTTCTGCAAGGAAGATCTGCATAACTGACAACTCTCGATACCATAAAACCAATTTAAATGCTCAGTCTATAAGATTCCTGGAAACATTCAGAGCCATAGCAAGCTGTGCAATCATGCTGATGAGAATGACTGTAGACAGAAAAGATGATAATGTGAATAGGGACCTGGAGAATGATCATTAACTAGCACTTTGATAAAGCATTGTGATAACAGTTGTTTGTCATCATAAAAAGACCACTCTTTAAGTTGTTATTATGCTTTCAATATATCTAGTTGGTTTTATACTTTACAAAGCTAGTTGAATGTAACTGCTGTTCACTTAGAGGTTTTTTTATAACATCTCCAACAAATGTGACTGCTTTGATACTTCTGAAGGTACTTGATAACCTTTCCTAATGTATGTATATGTGTGTGTGTGTGTGTGTGTGTGTGTGTGTGTGTGTGTGTGTATTTGGAAGCAGGAGTGGCATCCACTTCCTAAATATCATGCCTCTGGAAACTATGAACTTTGATAAATGTCAGTATTTGTAGAAGGGTTTCAGGCCTTTTGTTCATAGGGTTGCTATGAGTCATGCTCAACTTAAAGACAATCAACAATTATATATATATATAGCTTCAATCTTATCTAGCTTATACAGACTCATCTATTTGTCAGTTCTTGTGAATAGCGCTCATTGTCCTAGAACAAACCCAGTTGGAAATATTTATTTTACACTAACATGTCTGTTACCTTCATGCCCTAAAACTTATCATGGATGGATTTTTTTTCATATGCTGCTCTTCAACTGTGAGTAAACTTCAAGTCTATCTCAAGTTTCACCTTCTTTTAACAATATTAAAAGTATTTAATTTTTTTCAGCATTTACTCTATTTCTTTATAATGTCAATGAGGGAATAAAAGAAAAACATAAGATGTCCCTTATCTCTTGGCAGCCATATTTTACTATGTTTGTCAGGGAGAAACAAATAATGACTTACTAAAGTTGAAAAGACAGGCCAGATAAGTAACATATTAAGCAGGAAAAAAAAAGAGAGGGAAGAAATGAAATGATATGTAAAATGTTATGTCTAGTTAGTAGAATTATATCTCTCTCAACTGGACACCACTTGACAACTCACAAAGATTGAGATATTACTTTATTTGAAATTAAGAGTTAAAGCTTCTATTGAAATGAAGATAATAATATATAATTATTTTGTTTCCAATTTTTAAGTGTGAATGTTTATATTGTTAAAATACATATTTTCCAGAAATTCTATTTCCAACTGTCTGGAACAGAGTCCAGAAGCAGGGATAGTTTTATCTGATTCCGGGCTATTCTAATAAGAGTTATAACACAGAGCTCCGCTTCTCTCTATTGCTTAGTTGAGTTAGGTTATTTGTAACAGTGTTGAAATAGTTACAGAAAGTCATATTTATGGCTTTAAATAAGTTAACTTCTGTTTGTATATAGACTTAATATGAATAAATAACTGGTCTCATTTATTTACTCATTCTAAACCTAATGTTAGTAGAACATTGATGATTTCTCATCTTGTTGTTAAGTGCCATCAAGTCGTAGATGACTCATAACAACCCTATGAATGAAAAACCTGAACACTTATATATCTTTCATTGTTTCTGCACTTTAGAGTTTTCAGAGGCAAGCCATTTCAGAAGTAGATGTCACTTCTGCTTCCAAGCTTGTTTTATTTGGGGAGCTCCACCAAACACTGTCCACCATGAGTAACCTTTATTGCCTTTGACACATCAGTGTCAGTGGTTAGCATCCTCATATTAATATTCTTATTTCCCAACCCCCCTCTGCCCCCACTGTCTAGGAAGCTTTAGGTTTGATCACATCAGATGCTGGTACGAGCACAAACATAATTTCAACACTCTGTTTATGATATACGATGATATACAGAAAGTAACAGAAGATGTAAACCCAAATTCTCCGGTATCTTTCTTTCCAGGGTTTTTGTTTTGAGTCTTCTAACTTTCTGCTCCTCCAGGACTACTAATCAGAAGTCCTCTTCAGACTTTTCTAGAGCTACATTCTGAAATAACTACTCGAAGATGTATGCACACCAAGGAGATTTTATATAATCAAAGACAATAGGAATGTTTTTTCAAAGAAGTAACATGGCAACTGCAAGTTAGACTAATATGAGTTAAAAAAGCAAAGGATGGTAGATGAGTATTCCGAGCCAAGGAAACAGAATATGCAACTTTTCTGAAATCATAATGTGTGTGACTTCTTTGAGTCACTGGAGGGTCAACTAGCTAGGTGGAAGTTAGGGAAGATAAAGATGTAGGGCTGGGTAGAAGCCAGATTATGCATGGCCTCTCGGTTGCATTAGTGAGAGAGCTATTTTAAAATCTTTAAAAAGTGAACAGTGATTTTAGAATGGGGAAAACTAAATATTCAAAAGAATCATTGGTAACTTTAGAACAACATTCCCTTCAAGTAAAAAAAAAAATCATTGGTTGCAATTACTCATAGCAGTTTTTCAGTTCTGTCCTCCAAATTTCCTGACGTACACAGCTGAGTATATCTAGGGCTGCTTCTGTTAGCTGGAACATGTCATTCTTCTCTGCCCCACGACAGAAAGATGGGCAAGTTCGTCTCCTGAATGAAACTGTCTCTGAAAACCTACTAGAAGTTCAGATACTCTGGGCTGGCTCTGACTCATTGGCACACAACAATAACATACGTTTAAAAAGACAAAATCCTAGAATGCCAAGCATTTCTCTAAGCACAGGAAAGACAACAGGCACAAAAATGTCCTCATATTTCCATTTCATGGTTTTGATAAATATAAGGAGTACAGCAGTTGAGAAGCTTCACATTTGAGAAAGACTTTTGGAGAAAAAGAGAGACATGAAGCATAGGGCGAAGACCATCTTGTAAAGTCCCTAAAGCATCACTTGGCTCAGTTAAGTTTCCTGTTATGAAATCAGGGATTCTAAATAAAGCTATTACTTTTAATATCTTGATTACATAGGAGCCAGGGTGACAAGATGGCTTAGTACTCAAGTATTAACTGGAAGGTAGGGGGAAAGAGGAAACTGCTTGTTTCTGTAAAGATTTGGCGTTTTGGAAATTCTATGCGGCACTTCTACTTGCGTTCATAGGGTCACTTGGAGTTGGAATGGACTCCACACTGTTAGGTTTACTACTGACATTGCCTCTACTCCTTCTGTTTTCTATTCTTCCAGTTGCTTTGTCCTTACAAAAATGGGTTATTGTCTTGATTTTAGAATGTTGTGAAAAAGAAGACACAAGAGAACCTTTACAAGCTTAAACTGGCCTCAGATTAAACTCTATTTCCTTATCAGTGGAAAGGCTGATACATGGTAAGGATTTCAAAATCTTTTCTGAGACCAAATTCTGTTTACGCTAGGAACATGATGTGGAGTTTAGGAGAGATGTTAGGACAGTGTGAAAAAAAGGTAAAAGGTATGAAACACATAGAAATATATGAGTTTTCTGTAAAATCTGTTTTTCAAGGTAAGACTATTTCTTAAAAAGACAAGTCTGGGTACAGGAAGACGAAATTTACTGCTCTATAAGACTCTAAGAAACTTCCACAGTCATATCTAGTTTTACAATAATGCTGGTAAGAAAGATTATAGAATAAGAAAAAAAATGATGATCCAAATAGATACTTAGATGAGGACCAGCTTTTTGAGATAAATAGAAAACCCTTTTCTAAAGTCCCCATGGTCATGGGAAGACCACCCTGTAAGTTACTATTCTTGTGAATGCATCTTGGTGGTGGTTTGTGTTTCTGTTTTTAATTTATTATTATTTTCAATGAAAATTTACAGAGACTTTGGATTTCCATTCATTCATTGTTGCACTTTTCTCCCCTCCCAACCCTCCCCCCTAGGACCCTACACACTTGGAAAAGTAAAGGAAAAATTCCTTCATTGTTTTACAATCCCTCACCCCAGGTCCACTCCACTAGGCAGCCTTCGCTCTGGACTCCTGTCATGACAAAAATACATAATCACATATTCTTATAAACAGTTTTCTTCCTTATCTGTTTCAATGCAGTGTACATTATTTATCCCATCTTTCTCAGTCACCGCCCCCAACCCTGATGTCAGTCCTGTTTTACAACAGCGGCACCTTGCAGTATTTGTCCTTTTGTGACTGAGAAACTTCATTCAACATAATGTCCTCCGGGGTCACCCATTTTGAATAGTATTGCATGAGTTCTTTGTTTTTCAATGCAGTGTAGTACTCCATTGTGTGAATATACCACAGCTTCTCTATCCATTCATTTGTGGATGGGCACTAAGGTTGTTTCCAACTCCTTGCTATTGTGAACAAAGCCACAATAAACATGGGTGTGCATATATCTGCTTGGTTGGCAGTTATGGTCTCTTTAGGGTATATTCCCAGTAGTGGAATTGCTTGGTCAAATGGTATCCCTATTTGTAACTTTTTGAGAAAGTGCCATACAGCCTTCCACAGTGGTTGCACCATTTTACACTCCCACCAACAGTGAATAAGGGCTCCAGTTTCTCCACAACCTCGCTAGAATTTGTTACTTGCTGTTCTGTTAAATTTTGCTATTCTGACTAGGGTGAGATGATATCTCATAGTTGTTTTGATTTGCATCTCTCTTAGAGCTAGGGATTTTGGGACATTTCTACATGTGTTTATTTGCCATCTGAATGTCTTCTTTGGTGAAGTGTCTGTTCATATCCTGTACCCTTTGTTATACTGGATTATTTACCTTTTTCTTGTTGTGGTGCTCAAGTATTTTGTAAATTCTAGCTATAAGTCCCTTATCAGACGTGTCATTACCAAATACTTTTTCCCAGTCTGTGGCTTCCCTTTTTTACCCTTTGGAAAAGTTTTTGGATGTGCATAGTGATTTGATTCTTAGAAGGTCCCATTGATCCATTTTATCTTCTCTTGGTTGTAGGTTTTTCAGGACACTTGGAAGACTGTTTATAATGTGGATTAGGACTACTAGCGTTCTTACAAGCTTTTCTTTAATGAATATTATAGTCCTCGGTTTTAGTCCTAGGTGGTTTTGTATTACTTAAAGCTAAGTGAATGTGACTGTTGTTTATCACAGCCTTAAGTATCTCCAACAAGCTTGAGTCCTTTGATATTTCTGCAATAACCTGATATCTTTTTCCTAGTAACAACAAAACCTTATCCATCTTATCCCAGCTCATCTAACTGTTAATTCTCAAGAATTCTACTCATTGGCTAAAGCAAATCCTGCTGGAAATACTTCTTTCACGCACCACATAGGTTACTCTCATTCTCGAGAACTTATCAAGAGCGGATTAGCTTCATCAGTTTATTTTCAACAGTGAGTAAAGTTAGAGCTCATTTCTAGTTTCACCAACTTTAACAACAACAATGATAATACTGAGTGTATTTAGATTTCATTTTCTCTTCAATCTTTCCCCAATTTCTTTAAAACATCAATGGAAGAGTAAGAAAATATACGATGTCTCTTCTTTCTATACAGTTACTTTTTCCTTTATTTGTCAGGGCAAAGCAAAATCCTGTCTGAATCCACCCAAGTTTTTCTCCTTGCTTCTGTAATACAATGATAGACTCTTTCTTTCTCTGGTAATATGAAATACAGGCTTGATCAGTAATTTAACATTTAAAGAGGGGGGAGGTCCCACATGACGTTCAGAATTTTTTTATGCATTAGTTAATTCTCTTTTCCTTAATATTCTAAGTTTCCACAATCTGTATTGTTGTTGGGGGTTGAAGGTGTTATGAACAGCATGCTAGTGACCTACACTGGTGTGTCCTCCCTCTACCTCCACTTCATCTATTTTTTCTACTTTAAGTTATCCATGCTTTTTTGCCACAGAGCATAATTTATCCTGTACTTCCTCCAAAGCCTAGTTCTCCAAAGTGTTTCTGGAAAATTTATGTTTTAATATAAAGATGACTCACAATGTACCTGTGTTGAGATAATTGTGATTTATTAGCCAGAATATCCATACTGAAGTCTTGCATGTTCATACTACCTAGGCTTGGACTTGGAGGAGGAGAGAAAAAAATTCACTTTTATAACTGGTTAGTAAAATCATGTGTCTCCCAAGTGAACATCAAGTAACATCCCATAAAACATAGTATAAAAAGCCCATTATTTTATAATTATTTTGTTTCTCATCTTTAAGTTTGAATGGTGATATTGTTAAAATGCAGATTTATCAGAAATTCTGTTTCTCAGAGTCTGGAATAGTGCCCAGGAATAGGAATTTTTAATCAGAACCCCTGAACACTCCAGTCAATACTGGTAACACTAAGCATTGAGTTCCCTCTATTGTTTGGATGTGTTAGGTGGTTGGTAGAGGGGTTGTAATATAGCTTATCAGAAAAACAGTACATTTCATATTTGTAGAAAAGAAAATCTGCAGTCTTTAAAAAAATTGATCTCTGTATATGTATTCAGAATTATTTAAAAGAAACAAATAATTGGTCTAGTTTGTTATTTCTAAATATAAGGTTATTAGAACATTTATGAGTCTTCATCCTTATTATTTAAGAGTATATTTCTGATGCAAAACTGATAGTAAAATATTTGACTGATATAAGTTTTGACATATTCTTTATCTTATGTGTTTTCTGTTTTGCCGTTTGCTCTTCTATTTTTTTTATTTTGCCTTCTACACTTAGAGTAGATTTCTAGTTAAAATGTTTTTTATTGATAATTATTACAATAATTACTATACTCTATCCAAGGTCAACATATATAAAGTCAAACCAATTGCTATTATACATGCACAGCAGTTTTGCACAAATCATTTGACACAGTGGAACAGATCCCAAAGCCTCATAATTTCTTGCAGTTAAGGAAAATTATTAATGCTTCGCAGAAAATAACAAATGAAAGGGTTGGGGTATATTTAACTCATTAAAGAATTTTCTATGGCTATAACATCGGTAGCATCAGGATGGATGGCGAAGAGATTGAGATTGTTCACAGCTTCAGTTTGCTCAGCTCCACGGTCAACACTCTTGGCACCAGCAGTCAGGAAATCAAAAAGCGTATCGCGATGGGAAAGTCTGCTGTTAGGGACCTCTCTAAAGTACTCAAGAGCAACGCTGTCTCTCTGGAGATGAAGGTGCGCCTGATACAGGCCATGGTCTTTGCAATCACTTGTTATGCATCAGAGAGTTGGACAATGACTAGGGAGGACAGAAGGAGAATTGACCCCTTTGAGCTGTGGTGCTGGAGAAGAGTATTGAATGTTCCATGGACTGCCAAGAAAAGAAACAGATCCATCCTAGAGAGGGTTAAACCAGGCTACTCCTTGGAGGCAAGGATTCTGGGGCTTCGTCTGGCATACTTTGGACATGTTGCAAGGAGAGACAGGTCCTTGGAGAGGAACATCATGCTTGGTAGGGTAGAGGGACAGTGCAGGAGGGGAAGACCCTCTATGAGGTGGATTGATTCGGTGACTGGGGTAATCAGGATGGGTCTGTCAGAGGCAATGCGATTGGCACAGGATAGAGCAGGGTTTAGGGCTGTTGTACATAGGGTCACTATGAGTCGCAAACTACGACTCGACGGCACATAACAACAACAACAACATAACAACAAAACCCAGTATATAATATATAAATATGTTGTTGTTGTTGTTGTGTGCCATAGAATCTGAACAGACCTATAGCTGACCCTCCAGTAGGTTTTCAGAGGCATTTAATTGCAGGGGAGGAGATTGCCTATCCTTTTTCTATGGAGCAGCTGATCACCTCAAACCACATGCCTTTGGGATTGTAATGCAGCTTCTTTCCACTAGGACACCAGAGCTATGCCAGAGCTGGATTTTTTTTTTTTTTTTAGAGCTTGAATATTTTTAATACAAATATTATTGCTCTTTTTTCTTCTGTGCCTTCAGGTCACTTGTATCTCATAGCAACTCCATTTACAAGAGCTCTGAATCCTTCTATATCCTGTGACAACCTTATTGTCTCTGACACACCTGCCCCCATCCCCAAAGTCACTGAATCAATCCATCTTATCCAGGGTCTTCCTTTTTTGCATTGTCCATCCACCCTCCCTCTCCAAGGACTGGTCAATCCTTGCAGAATACCCAAAAATATGTCAGATGAAGCTTCAGAATCCTTGCCTCCAAGGAATATCCTGGTTTTACCCTCTCTAGGCAGAATCTGTTTGTTCTCCTAGCAGTCCATTGTATATTTAATATTCTTCTCCAGCACCACGGCTCAAAGGCATCAATTCTCCTACCATCCCTAGTCATTGTTCAGCTTTCTGACACATAGCAAGTAATTGTGAAGACTATGGCCTGGATCAGGCACAAGACTGACATGGTTGCTCTTCATAACTGGATGTAAAAGACTTTTCAAAATATGTCATAGTGAAGTGATTAAAAACACGGAATCCACAGCCAAATTGCTTGTGTAAAATGTTGGTTCTGTATTATGCTAGCTGGGCAGCTGAGCTAATTTTGTTAATTTATCTGTGGCTTAATTTCCTCATCTATGCTCTTGAAATTATAACGGTATCTCTTTAAGTGAGCTTGACTTCTTTTAAGAAATTTAAAATTCTTCGAATCCATTTCCTGATCTTCAAAATAGCTATTGTTGTTGTTGGCTGCCATTGAGTCACGTATGACTCATAGTGACCCCGTGAACAACAGACCTGAATACTCTCCTAATCTTTGCCATCCTCACAATCTGACACCCTCGAGTTCAGTGCTGTAGTCTCTGTGTCAATCTATTGGTGGAGGGTCTGTCTCCCTTTCATAACCCCCCACCTCTCAAGTATGGTGCTAAAGCAGTAGTAGTGACAATACTTATTCCGTCCTATTGCTGTGAAGATTAAATGACTCAATATTTGTAAGATGTTTATAATAATAAATGAGTTGATAAGACAAAATGTTTCAATGATGATCAGTAACTATTAAGTATCAATAAGTTAGTCATTATTATATTTAAAAATTGAATAGAATTTTATATTTTTATTTGTAGGTGAATCATTATGTGTGACTTGGATGACTATTTATTTACTTTTAAAGGTTACAATTTTGAACGTTCTATGATTGATATTGACTTCCTAGAAAATCTAGATGATTTTGAAATTAGAGATGAAGATGTCTTCATCATTACATATCCAAAATCTGGTAAGTTTGAACACTAGTTCCTTTATTATATGTCCACTCTTGCGTTAAGATGTGTGTACAAATGTATCTGATACTAATACTGATAGCATTAAATCTGTTTTTAGAACCATTGAGGAACAGACAAAATTAAATTCAAATCTCTAAAATGTAAGGTCACCTATAAGACATACATTATTACTATGTATGATGGCACATATAAAGACACCAAATAATGAGTCAAAAACAAATACTTGGCAAATAAGAACCTGCTAACTTGGACTGGGAATTGAAGACAAAAACAATATAATGGCTGGAGGGAGTGGTGGGTAAAGGAAAGGGGAAAGACCTGGCATGAAAAACAATATAGATGAATTTTGCAAGTAAACTGGCATAAAATGAAAAAAACTTTAAAGAATAATTGAGGAACAAGGGTAAGAATGTCTTTGGTAGCATTATATCTGAAGTCAGAATGAGTTGTTTTTTACTTAATTGCTTTAAATTTATCTATAATATTAAATAGTTGCAATGTAAAATGAATTGCCTCAATCAATAATTCATTCTGAAGGCTGCATTTTTAAATTTAACTTTCTAGAATATAAGAGGTATTGTACCATTGAAGCAATACTTTATGGAGTGGTTGATGGTTTTCAAAATTGTACTGAAGTCTAAGTCAACATAAAAGATATTTTTGTGTTCGTAGGAATTCTCTAGTCATTTCCTTTAGCCTTCTTCTTTAAAATTTGGGACTTTGTTTACCTAGAAACATATTGCTTTCTCTCTGCCATTTTGTAAAACTTTTTTGGGTTGATGATTCAACTCAATATTATTGAAATAGTTTTCTCTTTCCTCCCTTCCATTTTTATGGCATCTCAGTATGCTTAGTATAAGGTAAGTTGTTAATGTATTCGTAGAGCTCACCTACATTACTAATTCTATAGAAGAAAGTCTATACCATTATTTCAGCAGATGCAAAACCAGCATTCAATAAAATTCAGCATCGATTTAGAATGGAAATTAGTGAACACTAACTAAATTGAAGAGGAAACACTGGATGCAGAATATAAAAAAGTGCACTCTTTACTATGGACTACATCACAACATCAAGAAAAGAAAAGCCATCACCACCTGACCAGTAACCAACATCATGATAGAGAAAAGATTGAAGTTGTCAATGGTTTAATTTTACTTGCATCTACAATCAACACCAATAGTAAAAGCAGTTAAGAAATCAAAAGATAGGTTTCACTGGAAAAATCTGTGTCAAGGATCTCTCCATAGTACTAAAAAGCAAAGACGTCAATTTAAAGACTAAAGTGCACCTTACACTACTTCCTATGCATCTAAAAGTTGGACAATGAATAAGGATGGCAAAAGAAGAAATGGTGTCTTTCAGTTGTGGTGTTGGAAAAGAGTACTGAATATCCCACTGACTGCCAAACAAACAAAGTCTGTCATGGAGGAAATGCAACCAGGATGCTCTGTAGAGGTGCACTTTGCTTACATACTTTGTCATGTCTATATAGATTACATCAAGCCCTGGCTTAAAATATTAAGGTTGTTCGATAAGTGTGTTGGATAGAGGGTTGAATTGTGCTGTCCAGCTTCAGCACCTGAAAATCCTTGGTAAAAGACTAAGGACGGGTATGTTATAGGCTGAAACTTGGATATAGACGGTTGAATTGTAACTCCAAAGTTATCAGTGCATCTTAAAGTATGAGTTATTAACATCCATTATAGGTCATATGAGTAAGATAAGAAACAATTTAGATGTTGTGTGTCATATTAAAACTGTATGATAGCCAACTTCTAGCAGTCTATACTGTTGCTGTCACTGGTGTGACAGCTGCTTTTGGAACTTCTAAGGAGAAGTTGGAAGAATGGCTGGGTGTAGCTTGCAGCATAGCGGTTAAAGCAGAACAAGAAGTCAGAGGGAGGGAGGGAGCTTACCTGCCCTGAATACTGTTCCACCGGTCTGAGCTCTGTCCATTACTCAAAGTCGGAGATGCCATGCCCAAAACCATGTCCCCTGTTACACCTACCTGTATCCCACTCATTGATGAGTGCAAGGATCAGAGTTTGGAGTCTAAAATGATTATCCAAAAAAACCACTGCCTTGTAGTGTCACTGTCAGTTTGCCAGCAACTTAAGCTAGATGGATATACACCTCTTAGGGAGAGGATCAGAAAGTCAATCCAGCTCAATTTTATTGGGATCTGCAGTGCATTTATATACATCCAAGTAAACAGGAAGGCAGGATAGTGTGGGCTTACATACGTGGGATATGTGGATTGGCAAGGAGAACCTCAGACTCCTGCCAACCACTCCCAGCTCGACAGATGCTGAAGCTGTCTTACCAGGTGACGAGTTTCTTAAGCCAGTATGGCCAAAGACAGGGGAGCTTTCTTTACCCTGTATTAAAGGTCTTTGGGAGGCTTGCTTATCTGGAGCTTAGGCGATCTGTCCTGGCCAGAGACCTTTCCTTCCTCCCCAACATCCTGCAACATATTCTCCCTTTTTCTTTTAAATGAGCCCAAAGAAGGGAAAGTCTCTGGTGTAGGGCTCTAGATGTTTCTTGGGAGTAGGGCTATCCAATGATGATAAGGGTAGAAAGATTATTCAGTGCAGCTGCTTGAACATTCTGTCTTGTGAAAAGGTCTACGGCTGCTCTTGTAATGACAACTGGGGAGATAATAAAAAGGTTAGAATTGCAACTTCATCTCCAGATTGGATTGGAAGATGAATATAGGATAGTGAGGAGAGCCATGCACGTATGGGAAATGTGGGACACTCCAGTAAAGAGACATGAGCTGGAATCTATGGTGATTGGAATACAATGTTGTAACACTATAACTGTTGTTTGTTGTTGTTATGTGCTGTCGAGTCGTTTCCGACTCATAGCAACCCTATGCACAACAGCCCTAAACCCTGCTCCATCCTGCACCAACCGCACTGCCTCTGACACACCCATCACGATTAACCCAGTCACCGAATCAATCCATCTCATAGAGGGTCTTCCCCTCCTGCGTTGTCCCTCAACCCTCCCAAGCATGATGTCCCTCTAGAAGGACCCCGTCCCTCCTGGCAACATGTCCAAAGTATGCCAGACAAAGCCCCAGAATCCTTGCCTCCAAGGAGTAGCTTGGTTTAATCCTCGCCAGGAGAAATCTGTTTGTTTTCCTGGCAGTCCAGGGTACATTCAGTACCCTTCTCCAGCACCACAGCTCAAAAGCATCCACTCTCCTTCTGTCCTCCCTAGTCATTGTCCAACTCTCTGATGCATAACAAGCGATTGCAAATACCATGGCCTGTATCAGGCGCACCTTAGTCTCCAGAGAGACACTGTTGCTCCTGAGTACTTTAGACAGGTCCCTAATGGCAGACTTTCCCATCGCGATACGCTTTTTGATATCCTGACTGCTGGTGCCAAGAATGTTGACTGTGGAGCCGAGCAAACTGAAGCTGTGAACAATCTCAATCTCTTCGTCATCCATCTGACGCTGCCAATTGGCCCAGTGGTGAGAATCTTTGTCTTCTTGACATCATGTAAAAAACACCCTCCATCTCAAAAAAAACCCTCCACCTTGCACAAATTAATAGATCAAGTAGATAATGAGGTCCTCTTATTTACAGTATCCTAGTGATAGAATCACGAGTTAGACAGAGAAGTGATTTCCTGCTTTGTTCTGACTACTGTTTTCTGGTCCTAGTATAGGTTTCCCATGAGCACAATCAAGTGTTCTGGGATTCCCATTCTCCTCAAGGTTAGCTACAATTTATTGTGATCTACACAGTTAAATGCCTTTGTGTATTCAGTGAAACATAGATACATTTCACTGGTACTCTTTGCTTTTGGTAGATCTTATGTTGGCTAAGATGTCTCTAATGCCATGTCCTCTTCTAAACCCAGCTTGCACATCTGGAAGTTCTCTGTTGATGTACCATTCCAGTCATTTTTTGATAATTTTCAGCAGTGTCTTGCTTGAATTTGGTATTAGTGATATTGTTTGAAAATTTCCACATTCTATTGGGTCACCTTTTTTTGGAGTAGGAATAAATATGGATCTCTTACAGTTCAGATTTCTTGGCATAACCTGGTATGTTCAGGGAAGCATCTGTTTATTTAAATATGTTAATTGGTATGCCATCAAATCAATACTTGTGGCTTTAATTTTTTTCAAGTCCTTCAAAGCAGCTTGAACTTCCTCCTTCATCACAACTGCCTCTTGATATATATGTTGCTGTTATTGTTATGTACCATCAAGTCACTTGCAACTCATAGCGAACCTATGTATAACAGCCCTAAACTCTGCTCTGTCCTGTGCCAATCACACTGTCTCTGATACACCCATCCCGATTACCCCAGCTAGATTCCTATCAATGTCAGATTTGGAAACAAGGGAGCACGTTCATACATGTATGAATATATATATATATATGATCATATATAGTTTCATGAAATTCTTCTGTATCAGCCAATTTTTGGTATAGTGACTGTACTCCTTCCATCTTCTTTTGATGCCTCCTGGATCATTCAACATATTACCCCCAGTATCCTTAAATATTCCACCTTGAGATTTGAATTTGATCTTCAGTTCCTTCAGCTTAAGAAATGCCAAACAACTTCATCCTTTTTGATTTTCTGGCTCCAACTCCTTGCACATTTCATTATACTTTCCTTTGTTTTCTCATGCTGGAGAAGAGTGCTGGACATACTGTGGCTGCCAGGAGAAAAAACAGGTCTGTCCTAGAGAGGGTAAAATCAAACTGCTCCCTGAAGGCAAGGGTTTTGAAGCTCTGTGTCACATACATTGGGCACATGGCCCAGAAGAATCAGTCCTTGGAGACAGACATTGTGCTTGGAAGGATGGAAGGACAACATAGGAGAGGAAGATCCAGGAGGAGATGGATTGGTGCAGTGACTGGAGAAATGGAATTAGGGCTGTCAGAGAAAATGAGATTTGCTCAGAATAAGGCACATTTCAGAGCTGCTATTGTACATAGGGTTGTTATGTGTTGCTAGTGACTTGACTGTACATAACAAAAACATTAGAATGGCATTATGACTTTGGGATGTGAAAGGTCTATTATGTAATCTGTAAACATAGTCTACAAAACTAAATTTTTTGACAGGTGAGCGTGACTTTTTAAAATATTAGCATTAATTCTCACCAAAGTTAATTTTCTAGTTCCCCCGTGGTCCCATGGATCTGTCTCTTGCTTCAACAGTGTTTGGATGGAACAGACCTGGCGACTTCCCCCCTTCCAGCCTCCAAGCACCCTCCAACTTCATCTCCATGCATAACCTCAGGACCATCTTAACCATCTCCTACTTTGGGGACCAGCTAACACCGTTTTTTTTGTTAGCGCCAAAACCTCGACCAACTATGAGCTCTCAGATCCGTCAAAATTATTCCTCCAAAGCAGAAGCCGGCATCAGCCGTCAACCAGCACACTCTTATACCTACCTCTCTCTGGGTTTTAATTTTGACCGCGATGATGCGGCCTTGGAAGGCGTGGGACAGTTCTTCAGTGAGTTGGCAAAGGAGAAGCGCGAGGGTGCCAAGCGGCTCTTGAAGCTGCAAAAACCATTGTGGCAGCCCTGTCCTCTTCCAAGATATCCCGAAGCCATCCCAGGATGAGTGGGGTAAAACCCTAGACGCCATGCAAGCAGCGCTGGCCTTGGAGAAGAACCTAAACCAGGCCCTTCTGGATCTGCACGCCGTGGGTTCCACCCACACTGACCCCCATCTCTGTGACTTTCTGGAGAAGCACTTTCTGGATGAGGAAGTAAAACTGCTGAAGAAGATGGGTGACCATCTAACCAACATTAGAAGACTGGGTAGCCCCCAGGCTGGGCTGGGCGAGTATCTCTTTGAGCATCTCACCCTCAAACACCACTAGGGGCCAGCAGGGACCTGCAGGGGGGACATCTGCATCCCCCTGCTATCAGCAACAAGCTTCTCTTTCCCACCCTGATGTAGAATCTTATCCACCCACAAGCCCCTCATCCCAGCCTTGGACCAAATGAAACAATAAAGCTTTTTGCAACAGCGGGAAAAAAAGAGAATTTTCCCAGTAAGTTTCATTTTCTTAGGAAGTACTCCACAACAGTTGGAATCCAGTTTAAGTGTCACCAAAAAAATGTTTTTTGGCCATTAGGCCCTGCTCTTTCTTTAATTTTTTTTTTTGTTAGGTCTATGAAAACCATCGGTACAAAGAAATGATATATCATGATTATGGTGTGTCATAGAAGGCAGTGAAAGACGCTTTATCATGGGGACACATAATCAAAACAGAGTAAAACATGGAAGACTTAGCTTGAATATTTACAGTAGTCCACACAAAATAAGAAATAGTATTAAATATAATATTACATTCTTTTTCGTGATGTAAGTGTTTGAGAACATCATGAACATACTAATCATACAAGGTTCAGTCAGGAGAGTAACTAAATATGTTTTCCAAATACATTACTTTGCTATCATTATATCTTGCTTTTCCCTTACATCTTTGGATGTTTAAGTATAGCGTAATATTTAAGAACAACTTGAGGAAGTCTAAAGTTCTGTTTTATTGTAGACTTATAATCAATTGTTATGATTATCAAGACCTGAGAAGGGTCTGATATTGGGCCTACTCTTTTAGCCATCTATGGAACGTTCAAGATTCTTAACCAAACCACAATTCAAAGACATTAATCCTTCTTTGCTTTTCCTTATTCATAGTACAACTTTCACATGGATAAGAAACAGTGAAAAATGGCATGTCTTGGAGAAGTAACCTTAGTGTTTAAATAAATATCCTTACTCTTTAGCAGTTTAAACAGGATTTTTTTTTGACAGCACATTTTCCCTGTGCAACATACCTTTTGAGTTCCTTGCTGCTGCTACCATGGGTTTTGAGTGTGGATCCAAGTAGAATGAAATTGTTGACAACTTCAATCATTTTTCCATCTATCATGATGTTATCTACTAATCCGGTTTGTAAGGATTTTCTAATTTTAATTTTGAGGTGTAGTTCTATGAAGTCTTTGATCTTCAGTAAGTATTACAAGTCTTCTTGAACATGACTATTCCATGAAAATGCTTAAAGAGGTTAAAAGGAGGGGAAAGATTTATTTTCCATGATTATTTATATATATATATCATTAGCCATCAATTCAGCAGTGAACATAAAGTTATTTCTGTTCACAGGTACAATCTGGACTCAGCAGATATTAAGCCTGATTTATTTTGAGGACCATCGGAACAAAACTTCATGTGTGCAAACGGTTGATAGAGCCCCTTTTTTAGAGTATAATATACGCAAAATGGATTTTCTAAAACGACCATCTCCTCGTCTTTTCACTTCCCACCTTCCATATTATTTAGCACCGAGAGGCCTCAAGAACAAAAAAGCTAAAGTATGTTACAGAAACAGTTTATGGACTTTTTTCTCACACATGCCTTATTCTCGCCTTCATTCTAATACATTATGATGATACTGTCTTGCATATTTAAAGATACGTATTGTTCCCATTGTTAGGTGCCATCAGGTCAAATACGACTCATAGCAACCCTATGAACAACAGATCTGAACCCTGTCCTATCCTGTGCCACCCTCGTCATCTCAGAGACACTTGATCCCTTTGCTACAGTCACCATATCAATCTATTTTGTTAAGAGTTTTCTTTTCTTTCATTGGCTTTTTTTCACCCTTCAAAGAATGATGTCCCTTTCCAAGGAATCACATCTAGCAATGTGCCCTGGGAGTTTCATTGCCAACCCAAAGGCATACGAGTCAGTTCTACAAGCTTCTTCATGGGAGAAAAATTGGTTAGGGTTACTGCCTCTAAAAATCCAGCGGAGGGTCAGCTTTGAGCCAGTTCCAACTAGACAGTACATTTTTTAAAATAAAAAAGACAGTATGCCTAAAACGTGTAAGACTAAATTGTGCCATTTTTTGCCTCTAAGGAGCACTCTGCCTGCACTTTTTCTAAGACATATCCATTTTGGGTGTTTGTTTGTTTGTTTGTTTGTTTGTTTGGGTTTTTTTTAATCAGTTTTCTCCAATACTATAACTCAAAAGTGTCAATTCTTCTTGTGTCATTTTTATTCATTGTTCTGCTCTCTTATACATAACAAGTGCTTGAAAATACTACAGTCTGAATCAGGTGTGCCTTAGTTTTCAAACTGACATCATTGTTCCTCAGTAATTAGGTGAGGTCTCTAATAGCAGACTTGCTAAGTGCAATGTCTCTGATTTCCTGACTGCTGGTCCCAAAGGTGTTGTTGAGGATCTAAGTAAGAGGAAATGGTTCGTAATTTCAATTAGATAGATAGATAGATAGATCAATAGATAGAAAGAAAGAAATAATTAAAAGATATAAATGTATATTAAATTATAACTACATACATACATACATTGGGTCATCAAATATGTTGTTTTACAATACACGCATAGAAAGACCTTTTATGCTAATATATAAAACACCATGGTTTTCAATTGTTTGCAAAGATTTTATTGTGATATATTTGTATATTGATTTGCATATACATTGTAGAAAGTGTATATCATATTACATTACAATATGCATTCTTTTAGATCTTAGCTCTTCTATTCTGGTGAAATATTTTCTCAAAAGTTGAGTTTTAAGTAATATATCCAAGTATTTTAAATGCTATTATTATTACCAGGATATGTATAACTTTTCAAATAGTGTAGCATAAAAGAATACTTCTTTTCTCACATTCCTGACAGTGATTGAAATACTGTTTTGCCAATAAGTAAAAATAAATCTTATTTTTAAAAAAAATTTCATTCCTTTTAGGCTTTATTAAAATTGAGTCTTATTTTAATGTGTTTGTAAGCTTTTGACTATGTTTTATTCTTTGTCCCCTTTTTCTTTTTTTTTTAAAAAAACTGCTTTCTAGAAGCCCTTATTGTCCCTGCTTATCTGATTTCAATGACTAATCCAAAGTTTGGCAACTAAAGTAAAAGTTAGCAGGTCAAAACTACCTAGAGGCACTGTGGGAGAGAGGCCTTGTCATCTGCTTCTGTGAGCCAAGAAATGCTCTATGGGTCATTTCTATTTTATAACATATCTAGAACTTACAAGTCAGAATTGACTGTATAGAAACTGGTTGTTGTTGTTGTGTACCGTAGAGTTGGAATTGACCCACAGGTGACTCCAACAGGTTTTTAGAGGCAGTTAGTGGCTCAAGAGGGGATTTCCCATCCTTTTCCCACTGAGCAGCTGGCGGATTCGAACTGCATGCCTTTGGGGATTGAAGTGTAGCTTCTTACCACCAGGCCACCAGAGCTGAAAGTACTTATATAGAACAGATTCTTTCCCAATTAATGTTTTACCTTTAAAGGTTGTTGAAAACATTTAATTTTGTATAACAAGTTTATTAACTTTACCTCCTGGCTTCTAAGAAGCTCTGGTGGCTTAGTAGTACGGAGTTGTGCTGCCAACCTAAAGGACCACTAACTGATTCAAGAGAAAAAGATGAGTAGTTTCTTCCTGTGTGATTTACTACCTCTGAAAACCTGCTGAAGGGTCAGCATGAGTTAGTTCGAACTAGACAGTACATGACAACAATATGGCTCCTGCTCTCAATATCTTGCTAAGAAAACACTTCACTAAGCAGAATACGTACAAACTCTACATGGTTTTTTTTATCATTAACTTTCCCCCCATTGTTATTGCTGTTGTTGATAGCTGTTGAGTCAAGTATGACTCATAGTGACCCGATGAACAAAAGATCTGAAGCCTTTCTATAATGAATGCTATTTCTCCAAGTTCCAAGAGTTTCCAGAGGCATTTTTTTAGAAAGTGGATGTCACTCCTACTTCCCCTAATTAATCATGAAAAAAATATATTTAATACTGCACATGCTATGACGTATGAATATTGCATCTTTTTTTTCCCTATGGGTTAACCCATTGATCCAACATGATTTTTTTTTAATTTATCATTGATTTCAATGAAAATTTATAGAGACTTTGGATTTCCATTCATTCACTGATGCACTTTTCCCCCTCCCAACCCTCCCCCCTAGTACACTACCCTCTTGGAAAAGTAAAAGAAAAATTCTTTCACTGTTTTGTAATTTCTCCCTCAAACTCCACTCCACAATGCAGCCTTCGCTCTGGACTCCTATCATGACAAAAATACCTAATAACTTAACCCTCTTAAACAGTTTTCTTCCTCATCTGTTTCAGTGCAGTATACATTATTGAACCCATCCTTCTCAGTCTCCTCCCAACCCTGCAGTCAGTCTTGTTTCACAACAGTGGCACCATGCAGTATTTTTCCTTTTGTGACTGAGAAACTTCACTCAGCATAATGTCCTCCAGGGTCACCCATTTTGAATAATATTGCATGAGTTCCTTGTTTTTCAATGTAGCATAGTATTCCATTGCATGAATATACCACAGCTTTTCTATCCATTCGTTTGTTGATGGGCACTTAGGTTGTTTCCAACTCCTTGCTATTGTGAACAAAGCCATGATAAACATGGGTGTGCATATATCTGCTTGGATGTCAGTTATGGTCACTGTGGGATACATTCCCAGTAGTGGAATTGCTGGGTCAAATGGTATCTCTATTTGCAACTTTTTGAGAAAGCACCATACCACCTTCATACACTCCCACCAACAGTGAATAAGGGTTCCAGTTTCTCCACAACCTTGCCAGCATTTGTTGCTTGCTGTTCTGTTAAATGTTGCTATTCTGACTGGGGTGAGATGATATCTCATAGTTGTTTTGATTTGCATCTCTCTTAGAGCTGGGGATTTTGAACATTTCTTCATGTGCTTGTTAGCTATCTGAATGTCTTCTTTGGTGAAGTGTCTGTTCATATCCTGTGCCCATTTTTCTATCGAATTATTTATCTTTTTCTTGTTGTGGTGCTCAAGTATTTTGTAAATTCTAGCTATAAGTCCCTTATCAGACGTGTCATTACCAAATACTTTTTCCCAGTCTGTGGCTTCCCTTTTTTACCCTGGTGGAGAAGTTTTTGGATGAGCATAGGGATTTGATTCTTAGAAGATCCCATTCATCTATTTTATCTTTTCCTGATTGTAGATTTTTCAGGATACTTGGAAGAATAATGTGGATCCAATGTGATTTATTAATGCACTTACTGTTTCTCCAATATTTTGCCACCTTTTGATGAATCTAATGATGGATAATCTAGCTTTTGATACATGAAATTTCCAAAGTCCCTCCCATATGATTCTACATTCTCTATTCCAAATATATATAAAATCTGTGTCAGTTCTTTATTATTTTAAATATGATAAAAATTTTCCAAAATCATTTAAAAAATCTTTAATCCACCTTATTTTATATTTAATCTTTTAATAGATAATGAAGGGATTGATATTGTTAACAGCTTTCGTTTGCTTGGCTCCACAATCAACATTCTTGGTACCAGCATCCAGGAAATAAAAAGATGAATTGTACTGGGAAAGGGATATCTATAAAGTACTGAAGAGCTACAATATCAGTCTAGAGACTAAGGTGTGTCTGATCTAGGCCATATTCTTCACAATTATGTGCATCAGAGAGCTAGATAATGACTAGGGATGATAAAATGATAATTAACGCCTTTGAGTTGTGGTGCTAGAGAATAGTACTGAATATACCGTGAACTTCTAAGAGAACAAACATGTTGGTTCTGGAGAGGATGAAACCAGGCTGCTTCTTGGAGGCAAGTATTCTGAAACTTCATCTGACATACTTTGAGCATGTTGCAACAAGGAAGACCAGTCCATGGAGAAGGACATTATGCTTGGGAGGGTGGAGGGACAGTGCAAGAGGGAAGACCCCTCGATGAGATGGATTGATTCAGTGACTGGAATAATGTAAGTAGATGTTTCAGAGATGATAAGATTGGCTTAGGATAGAGCAAGGTTCAGAGCTGTTATACGTAAGGTCACTATGAATTGCAGGCAACTTGAAGGCATTTAACAACAACAAACTGGGAAATGTGGAGGGTAAGAGAAGATCCTCAGAGAGTTGAATTAAGACACTGTAACAAAAGTCTTGAGCATATCAGGGATTGTGAGGATCGTGTAGGCTAAGGCAAGGTTCAAACCTGCTGTTTATAATATTACTATCATTTGTAGTTGACTTGAAGTCACATAACAAATATGTATGTGTGTGTTTTTATCATTTTCACGGAAATTCTTTGGCTTAGTCCTTTTTCTTCATCAGCAAATTTCCTTTCTTTAAGTTTCTTTGTTTTCTCTAAGCCAGTATTACAATTCAGTTTCAAAATAAATCATCCTTCATACAGATTTCAAAATTTATAGACAAATTATATTCTTTAATGATCTCATATATTTTTCCAATTCTGTGACTTTATTTTAATTTATAATGATGAAAAGTTTTCATTTCTCTCCTCTTTACTTTTTGTAAAAATATAAATAGGGACTCTAGGGGCCTATTGGTATGGAGTTGCAATGGCAAGCGAAAAGCAGTCAGTTGGAATCCACCAGCTTCTCTGTAGAGAAAGATCAACACTCTCCTCCCATGCAATTCACAGGCTCTGAAAACCTGCAAGAGGGTCAGTTACAGGTCGATTCTGACTCGACAGTACATAACAACAGCAACAGAACTATAAATATATTTATTATTTTATTGATATTCGCTTTAGCCATATAACTAGTTTCCTTTTTTTAAATTTTATTTTATTATTTTGTGTGTGTGTATCGTCAAATCGGATCTGACTGGTACAGGAGGAGATTGCCACTCCTTATCCAGCAGAGCATCTGGTGGATTCAAACCACATACCCCTGGGATTGCAATGCAACTTCTTGCCACTAGGCCACCAGAGCTCTCTCACTAGTTTCCTTTTTGAAACTTTAATGTTTACTGTTTTGTTAATTTCTGCTATCATTCAATAATTTCTTCATAATTTCCTTATATATATTCCTTTATATCTGCAAATTTTCTTTTAAAAATGTTAATGCCTAAAGGGCATAAACATTAATTTATTATAACATTGATTATATTTTAAAACTTTTATTTTATATTCCTTTGGATACAAAACTCATATACATTGTGTTTCATTCATGTTCATCGTATTTCACACTTTATTCACATTGTGTTTCATACTATCATTCTCATAAACTTTGATTTATAAAATTAATCACCATTGATCTATGCCCTTCACAAACCCCCCCCCCCCCCCCCCGCCCCAATCTTTCCGGATTCCTATTAAATCCATTCCAATTCCTTCACTTTCTTTCTCTCTGTCCACCAACTCTGCAACTCTGTGATTTCCAGTCCTTCCGTACCTTCATTTCTCCTGACCCATATCCCTTCCCCTCTTGGACTTTTATCCACATCTTACTAGTTATTCTATTTTTGCAATAATGGTCTTACGCAGTATTTGTCCTTATGAGACTGACTTAGACTTTGGTTATATTTTTGTTAATGTATAATTAATCATAACTTTCAGCTTTCATTTTTAAATTCATCCAAATTGTCTTTAATTTTTTAAACTTTTCAACTCTTTATATAGTTTTCTTCTTAAAATATTTTTTGTGCTGATGACTGGTTTTATGATGATAGTGATAGCACTATTATCAGGTTGCAAGTGTTCTAATGTAATCTTTGGGATTAATTAAGATTTTTTTAAATGGCTGATTACACTATACAATCATATATATATGTTGTCTTTGTGACATATTAATATTGTTTTTGTTGGATGCTGTCAAGTAAATTATGACTTATATCAACCCTCTAAACGAGAGATAGAAAGATTATCCTAATATACACATTTAAATTTTTTTCATAAATGCAAAATTAATTCAGCTAGTTGAGTGACATAATTTTTTTAAAACAAAAATTGTTATTTTATGTGTGTGTACTGTCGAATTGGATCCAACTGACACAGGAGGAGATTGCCCCTCCTTCTTCAGGGGAGCATCTGGTGGATTCGAACCATGCACCTTCAGGATTGCAGTGAAGCTTCTTGCCAGAGTTGCATTCTTCTTTATGTGTTAAGATAATTATATGTAAGCTTGTCTATTGGATTATTGTAAAATAAATATTGTTTGCACTTGTCAGAATTAAATTAAATATACATTTAAATTTCTCTGTTCATTCAGTATATAAAAATCTCTGTTCTTTGGCCTTTGCAAACAAACTGTTGACCAACTCAGGCAATCATTTGATTCTAAAGTTTTAACAATTTTGTTTCTATTGTTAGCTGTTTTTTTTTTTTCACTGAGGCTTTGTCGTATACCTCAGTTCACTCTTGATTTTTAGTATGATTTTCTTGACTGTTTAATTTTGCG
Source organism: Elephantulus edwardii (assembly GCF_000299155.1). Classification (NCBI taxonomy): domain Eukaryota; kingdom Metazoa; phylum Chordata; class Mammalia; order Macroscelidea; family Macroscelididae; genus Elephantulus; species Elephantulus edwardii. The sequence continues at coordinate 16,782,858 of NW_006399752.1, forward strand.
AATTATGTGACTATTTTTTACCTGTGCTACACAATGAGGATGCTTTAGTATTTGGTACTGTGAAACACTGCTATCAGTATTCCTGAGCATGTCCTCTAGTGCTTATCTCCACCAGTGTCCCTAGAACAATCATCCAAAAATACAATTGCAATAAAATACAATTTGTAACAATGGCAGTCTGGAGACTAAGGTGTACCTAATCCAAGCCAAGGTCTTCCCAATTATGTGCTATGCTTAGAAAGTTGGACAATGACTAGGGATGATAGAAAGAGAATGAAGGATGTCTTTGAGCAGTGATACTGGAGAAGAGTACTGAATATACCACGGACTGCTAAGTGGAACCAGGTTGCTTCTTGGAGGTGAAAATTCTGAAGCTTCATCTGACTTACTGTGGGCATGTTCTAAGGAGTAGCAAATCGTTGGAGAAGGGATATTATGCTTGGGAGGGTCGAGGGACAGTGTGAGAGAGGAAGACCTAGGATGAGATGAATTGACTCAGTGACCGGAGTAAAAGGAGTAGGAGACAGAGACAGTAAGATTGACTCAGGATAGTGCAAGGTTCAGAGCTCTTGTACATAGGGTCACTATGAGTCACAGGTGACTTGATGGCACATTGCAACACCACCACCACCACCATCTATAAATACAAAATAATCACCTTTACAAGAGTTGTATAGCCTTTTCTTCTTTCAGAAGCTTTGGAGAGTACCGTGATGTTGTTCAGTTGTTTTTTTTATTCTTTTTAATTTCTTAAAAATTTAGACATTTTTAAAATTAAGGTTTCGTTTTTTCTTCTTCATTTTTGTAGACTTGTTAATTTTTTTCAATCTGAAAGCTAGAAATTAAACAATATCGTGAACTGCTCTTGATTTCCATTTTACTAATTCATAATGACATTAAGCATTTTTCATGTGTTCCTTTACTTTTATTATCTTCTCTTCTGTGCAATGAACTTTTGTCAAATTTTCTAAATTTTCTTATTTCTTTGTTTTATATCTATCTATATCTATCTATCTCTAAATCTATATCTCTATCTATCTATCCATCCATATTCTGGACACTCACATATCCTGGGTTGTATTTATTGCTTCCATCAAGTACTATTAGGGTTTTTGTATCTTAATTTAGAATACATTTTAAAGAAAAAATATTCTTAATCTCAATGTAGTAAAATGATCTTTTCTTTTCAATAACTATTTCTGATTTAAGAATCATTTTCTGCTCTAAAATCAGGAATGTATGTTTTCCTATGCATATTTTAGATGGCAAATGTTTCCTTTCATGCTTAAATCATTTATCTATTTATAATTACTTTTTAGTACAGTATGAGAAGGAGATTTATTTTCTTCCTTCCCCCCTTTTACTCCTTACGAAGAATCAATTGTTCTAAAATGGTTTGTTGGATAGTTTTCCCTTTTCCTGTTTAGCTGGAATGCTATCACGGATAAATATCAAATATTATGTTGTGCTCTCTGTTTCTCTCATTGCCACCAGGTTGGAACTAACTCAAGGCTGACCTTTCAACAGGTTTTCCAGAGACTCTAAATCACACAGAAGGAGACTGCCCATCTTGCTCCTAAGTAGTTGTTGTTGCTAAGTGCCGGCAAGTTGCAGGCGACTCATAGCGACCCTATGAAGGAGAGTCCTCAACGCTTGTGTGTCTCTCATCCTTTCTCCAGGTTCATAGGGTTTCTGGAGACAAGCTATTATGGAAGTGGATGCCACTCCACCTTCCAAGCTTGTTTTAACCAGGGAGCTCCAGCTCACACTGTCCGCATTGGGTAACCAACCAATAACGCATTTGACACATCAG
>NW_006399752.1:16784890-16802953 GCF_000299155.1 Elephantulus edwardii
GCCACCAGAGCACCCTCCAAATGCGTTTTCTATCTCTTTGAAAAATTTATTTGATATTTGTATTGAGATTGCATTAAACGTGTAGATTGCTTTTGGTAGGGTTGTCATTTTCACTATATTGAGTCTTCCTGTCTATGAACGTTTTTTCCATATAGCTGGGCTCTCATTATTTTTCACAGTAGTATTTTGCAGGTGGTTTTGTGTTTGTTTGTTTGTTGTTGGTTTTTTTATAAAAGTCTTCTGTGTCTCTAGTTAAGTTTATCCCCTGTTCCCAGTTCCCAAGTATCTCAATTTGGGGTTGGCTATTTTAAATGGTATTGCTTTCTTCGTTTCCTTTTCTGCATTTTATTACTGTAGAGGAATTCACTGTTTTGTATATTGAACTTGTATCCTGCCACTCTGCTAAACTGGTCTAGTAAGTGTAACCAGTTTTGGTGAATCCTTGGAGTTTTCTGGATGCACTATCAGATCATCTGCATCTAGTAACAGTTTAAACATCTGTTTGCCAATCTGGATGCCTCTGAATTTGAACCTTCTGCCTTTAGGTTGGCAGCATATCTCCTTACCTACCACCAGAGCATCCTGACTTTTAAGAGAAAAAATTTGAAATATTTGTCAACTTTATAAGTAAACAATTTCACTTCCAGGCATATTCTCTATACACTTGAAGGGTTATGTCAATAAAGGCATGTATTGTAACAACTCTTTTAATAGGAAATGATAGCAACAGACTAAATGGCTATAAATAGCCGATGTTTTTGTGTAATGACAGACTGTGTAAATATATTGGTGTGTGTTTATGTAATGAAATATTGTACAAATGCTAAAAAATTTGTGAAGGATAACTCAGGAATTTTTAAGAAAAGTTTTTCTTCTCCGTCTACAGATTGTTTATGTCTACAGAAACCCAAAGGATGTTTTGATTTCTTTCTTTCATTTTTCGAAGTTAGTTGTTACATTAAAACCTGCAGATACTATAGAAGAATACATGACTCAGTTTCTGGATGGAAAAGGTAACTATTAACCAATGAACATGTGTACAAAGTAATGATGCTTATTAAGCCAAATACACAAATTTAGGGAATATATTTTGGAGCTAGATAAGGCAGATAATTGAAGGTAGAATCCACTGAAGCAATTGATTTTGTACAGATTTGTATGATTTTTATTTATCATTCAATGCCCTTCTCCTCCTTGCAAGGAGCCCTTTGAAGGGCAACAAAGTTGTAAAAGCATATATTTTAGGTAGTATTTTAACCTATAAAAGGATGATAAACATTCTTAGTAATTTCTATTAACTTGGCCTAGAGTGGAATTCCTACATGGTGAAATGGGAAAAAAACTCAGCTATGAACCAAAAAGTTGATAAATTAGGAGGTTAAGTCTACCCAGATGCATCTTAAAAAAAAAAAAAAGCCTAGTAATCTACTTCCCCAAAATTAGCCACTGAAAACTCTGCTGATGGCAACCTTACTTCTCTGACTTACATGAGTTTCAATGATAGGGATCAACTCTGTAAGAACGTGTTAGACCCGTACCTCTCCGTGTTCCAGAACAGCTAATATTCAGAAAATGTAGTTTGATTGTCCTGTCACAGATTTCTTAGAGACCTGATATGGCAGCTGCTGAATTTCGTGAAGAATATAGATAAGGGTAAGAGGTTTGTGGAATATGAAATCAGGATGCTCACTCACGTAGATTAGACTCAGGGATTGTCAGATTATAGGGGAAATTGCTGGCCAGAACCCAAGATATCCTTAGACTAGAGAACAGTGGGTTGAATTGAAATGTGTTTTGAAGTAGAAGAAATAGGAAAATGAAGATTCTTATCCTTTTTAAGAAGACAGTTCAGTGTTTTATCACTGATCTATTTATCCCTTTAGTGCTGTTCTTCTACACAAATAGAGCACCTTTCCCTAAAGAAAACTTCTGTTAAAATAGTATAATTCTTCCCTAAATCACTAATTATTTTTAAAAGAAGATGATATGGATGCCCGGTAGTTAGAAGTTCATTATTTCCTCCAAGGACTACAAATAGTAAAGAAAGAGTTTGGATTATTGTTTTTAAAAAATTTATAAGATCTTGATCTTGTTAATTATTAATCTTTCCCACAGTGGTAGGAAGCCTTTGGTTTGATCATGTCAGAGGCTGGTATGAGCACAAACATCATTTCAATATTCTGTTTATGATGTATGAGGATATGAAGAAGGTAAGACGAGGGTATTTTCTTCTCTCCTTAAAATCTTTCTCTTATGTTTGAGTGAACCACATTCTCCTTGTTCTTTTTAGATCTATGCATTACTCAGTCTTTTTTAAGAATTTCTAATTTTCAGGGCATCCTTTAATTGTTGTTGTTGTTATGTGCTGTTAAGTCATAGCAACCCTATGCACAACAGCCCTAAACCTTGTTTTATCCTGTGCAAATCTCTCTGTCTCTGACACACCCAACTCGATTACCCCAGTCACTGAATCAATCCACCTCATAGAGGGCCTTCCCATCCTGCGCTGTCCCTTCACCCTCCCAAGCATGACATCTCTCTGCAAGGACCGCTCCCTCCTTATAACATGTCCAAAGTATGTTAGACAGAGCCACAGAATCCTTGCCTCCAAGGAGCCGCCTGGTTTGACCCTATCCAGGACGAATCTGTTTGTTTTCCTAGCAGTCCATGGTACCCTCAATACTCTTCTCTAGCACCATAGCTCAAAGGCGTCAATTCTCCTTCTATCTTCCTTAGTCATTGTCCAACTCTCTGATGCATAACAAGTGATTGCAAAGATCATGGCCCGTATCAAACACACCTTAGTCTCCAGAGAGACACCATTGCTCTTCTGCACTTTGGAGAGGACCCTAACAGCAGACGTTCCCATCGCAAAATGTCTTTTAATTTCCTAGCTACTGGTGCCGAGAGTGTGGAGTGTGGAGCCAAGCAAACTAAAGCTTTAAACAATCTCAATCTCTTCACCATCCATCCTGATGCTGCCAATTGCTCCAGTGGTGAGAATCTTTGTCTTCTTGACATTGAGTCTCAATCCATATTGGATGCTGCAGTCCTTGACCCTCTGCAGCAAGCGCTTCAGGTCCTCCTCAGTTTCAGCAAGCAGGGTTGTGTCATCTGCATATTGCAGATTGTTGATAGATCTTCCACCAATCCTGACCCCACATTCCTCCTCATAGAGCCCAGCCTCCCAGATAATCTGTTCTGCATACAGGTTGAAAAGGTATGGAGACAGGACACATCCCTGGCATGCACCCTTCCCAATTTTGAACCATGCAGTGTTTCCTTGCTCTGTTCTGACGACTGCCTCTTGGCCCAAGTATAGGTTTAGCATTAGCACAATCAAGTGTTCTGGGATTCCCATTCTTCTCAGAGTCAGCCACAGTTTGTTATGGTCCACACAAGTCAAATGCCTTTGCATAGTCAATGAAACACAGATAGACATTCCTCTGGTATTCCCTGCTTTCAGTCCTTTAATTAGTCATTCTTAATGTTTTATTCTAGGACTCTAGGACTCATTGTTTTATAGGATGCCTTCTGATAAAGCCACCTGTAGCTTTAAAGGCAAAACCAAATGTCCAAAGCAAACATAAATAAAGAGTGGGAGGACACTGCAAAACGCTAGGATGAGGTATCACTCCTAAGAGAGGAGTTCCACACGTCCAGGTGTGCCCTATGATTCATGTTTTCCCTGTTTTATAAAAGAAGCTTGAAATATAGATTTCATGTGATTTTACACATCAATGATTTTACATGGCAATCAATCTGATTAAAACTTGTGTAGACAAAACACATCTGAAATTTACTGTTCTGTGAAGGAAATAATGCATAGGAGGATGGAGGGTCAGTGCATGAGAGCACCCTGGAACAGATGAGGTGACACAGTATCTGGGGCAATGGGGGCAGGTGTATCAGAGACAATGAAATTGCCTGAAGATAGGGAACAGTTAAAGATTTTGTTCATAAGGTCACTATGAGTCGTAGTCAATTTGACAGCACATAACAACAACTTTGTATGATCACTATGTCCAAGTAGTATGTTAACTTATGTGTACATACCTATTAATTTGTTTAAAATAATGGATGCCTACTTACTCCACTCCACCATCAGCACTTTTGACACCAGCAGTCAGGAAATCAAAAGGCAAATTATATTCGGTAAAGCTGCTGTCAGGGACATTTCCAGAGTACTGAGAAGCAATGATGTGTCAGTCTAGAGACAATGTGCACCTGATCCAATCCAGAGTCTTCACAATTACTTGCTATGTATCAGGGAACTGGATAACGACTAAGGAGGACAGAAGAAGAATTGATGCTTTTGAGTTGTGGTGCTGGAGAAGAGTCCTGAACATACCATTGACCACCAAGAAAATACATAGGTCTATCTTGGAGAGAGTTAAACTTAATTTTTCCTTGGAGGCAAGGATTTTGAAGCTCCATCTCACATACATTGGGCATATGGCCAGGAGGGACCAATCCTTAGGGGAGGATATCATGCTCGGAAGAATGGAGGGACAGCTCAAGAGAGGAAGACTCCAGATGAGATGGATTGATATAGTATATTGGGCAATAGGGATAGATGTGTCAGAGTCAGACTGGCTCAAGGTAGGGTAGGCTTCAGAGCTATTGTACATAGGGTCTTTATGAGTCGAAGGCAACTTGATGGCACATAAAAACAAGAACAACTATGAAACAAATACTTAAACAAGAGAAGAAATATTGCATCTTCTAAAGAATTAAAGTAGAAACAGGTATGTATTCAAGAAATATATAATTAGAAACTGATTATTTCTAATTATGGAAAAGTTCAGGTATATTATTATTGTATAAACAAAAATTCAATTATAATGAAGTCAAGATGGACCGGATTAATAGCAAGGGAATCTTAAATAGTCAAGAATGAGAATATTTTCTGGCTGGAAGAAGTAATATTGGAAATACAAGTTAGATCAATATAAATTAACAAAGGGAAGGGTGAGAGATGAAAATTTTAAACCAAAGAAACAGGATTTGGAAATTTTATGAAACCAAAAAATAAATGACATCTTTGAGGAGTGAAACTGAAGGAAGAATGTAGAGATCTAGGTGTAAGTCATGAAATATAAAGACCCAGAGCTGTGCAAGAGGCAGATCATGCAGGACCTAGAAGTCTATGCTGTGAGGTCTCGTGGCCTAGTAGCAAGGAATTGCACTGCTGACCTGAAGGTAAATGTTTGAAATCACCAGCAGATCCATGAGAGGAAAATTCTCAATCCATTGCAATGAGATTAAGAGCCTCTGAAAACCCAGTGGAAGATCGGCTATGATTCAGTTCCAACTCAAAAGCGCATAATAACAACACAGGTCTATGCAGCTCTGGTGGCCTGGTGGTAAATAGTTGTATTGCCACCTCAAAGCCACATGGTTTGAATCTACCAAGCTGCTCTGGGAAGAAAGATAAGCAGCTTTTCTGATGCAGTTTATAGTCTCTGAAAACTCACTGGAGGATCAGCCAAATAGGTCCATTTTGACTGCACTTAACAGCAGCAACATAAATCTTTAGTGATTTTTTAAAAAATTCTAAAATAGCAGGGTCATTGAAGAGTAAAAAGGGCAATGGAATAGACTTGATAATTTTATAATAGCATTCCTATTAGTGCACTGAAATATGATAATAATCAGGATAGGCAAAATAGAGGTCATTGCATCACTTAAATGAAACACAATTGTGCCTTTAATTAGATCCATCAAGATTATGAGATATATGGCTTTAAAATTTATTTAGGAGATAAAAAGAAAGGAATTACCTATAAAGGTACTGAAAAAAAGAGAGGTATCAAGATTTCTGGTCCATATACCCAAGTTTATAATAGTGTCTATAGTGATAGGATCAAATTTGAGGGGGAAGATCATGAAGTTTGTTTTGACACGCAGGGGTTAAGATGACTGAGAAGCATTCATATGGAGATATTGAAAAAACAAGCAGAAAATATAAAACAAAAAGGAGGCATGAGCTCAGGGCATATATTTCATCATTCTTACTATATAGAATATAACTGAAAAAAGATAGGTGCAATGACAGAGAAATCATAGAAAGGAATTTTAAAATGAAACTAAATTTCTGAGAGACTATAATATGCAAAAATTATCTGGGAAGAGATGAACCTCCAAGAAAACAGAAAAGGAGCAAAAACAGAAGTAGAGAGAAAGTCAGTAGTGTGTGATGATGCAGAAATCAAAAGTGTCCCAACCAAAAATCATGAAAACAACCTTTAAGATCTAAGAGAAAGAAACTGAAAATGGGAGTTAAAAACATTCATTGATGTGTAATGTAGGGCACAGTAGTCAGATTGGAACAAATTGGGAAATAATTTTATGAATTTTGAATTCTACATCACCAGCCAAAATTCTTGGGCAAATGTTCAGACACACTTTACTGACCCATTCTGGTACTATTGAGACATGACTGTTTCAAGTTTTGGCTCAGGATGTGCAACCTGAAAACTCTTGCATATATGCTATACATATGTCAAATCGGAATTGTAAAGGCCATCCACCAGGTTAGTGGGTCTGTATATCTTTATAGGAGGAAATTTCATTCCTCTGCTGGAAAGCAGCTAGTGAATTGCAACTGCTGGCCTATTGACTAGCTTTGGAGTATTTACTAAACAGCTCTAACAGAGTTTCTTCATTTAATAATTTGCTCACTAATTTCTGTGGAGCCAGAATCAACTCCTATGTGACATTCTAGAAGGTTTTCAAGGCCGTAAATCACAAAGACTATGATTATCTATCCTTCTCCTGAGGAGCCGTTGGTGGATTTGAACCTTTGAATTAGTAGCTCAATTCCATGTAGGGTAAACTACCAGAACTGTTATTCAATCACCATTGTTTTTATGTGCTGCCAAGTTGGAACTAATTCATAATTAAGCTCCCAACAGGTTTTCAGAAGCTGTAACTCTCAGGGAGGGGATTGTCCATCTTTCTCCTGCAGAACAGCTGGTGGATTCAAACCCCTGTCCTTTGAGTTGGCAGCTGCAGCTTCTTAACCACTAAGCCACCAGAGCTTCCTTGTTTAGCATAATACTCTGTTAACTATTGCTGCTAAGTACCAGTGAGTCAGAATCAATCCATAACTAACCCTCCATGGGAAGAAAATGCCCCTCTTTCCCCTGGGGAGCAGCTGGTGGATTTTAACAGAGTACCTTTGGGTCAGCAGCGAAACTCCTTACCGTGAATCCACAAGTCCTTACTCTCAAATCTCCACTTTCTATCAGCTACAAAGAAAAGACTAAAAACTCAATCAGCTTTCCAAAGTTCTTTTTCTCCCATCCCAATACAGTTCTCCAGTTTCAATACTTCAGACTTGATTGAATACCAAGGTCATTAACATTCAATTTAATCACTATGAAAAGCATTATAAGCTTTATAATTTGGAGTTTTTACAACCAGAAACTAATTATCTAGCTTTTCTAGGGACCTATTTTAGCCTTTTTTTTTTCAGTTGGAAGATGCTTTTATTCTTCTAAAGATTGTTCTGTTAGAGATGTTACCTACAGGATAAAATGAGTCTTTTCTATGAGCTACTGTGTTTCTGTTTCCTGTTTTAATTTCCTATTTCCTTATAAAACTGTGAACTCTTAACACAGAGAGATGGTATTTTTATCATCTCTTAAACTTCTTTTTCATCTATCAGTTTTTTTAATGTAAGATTGCTAAAATATTGGCCTAGCAAATAATGAAAACAGACTAGCCTTATAAATTCCAAGAACAGTAATCTCTCAAAAACAACTGACAAAGAAAAAATTCATTTTCAAAAAAAGTAAACCACATATGTTTGCCAAATTTAAGGTTTCAAATGAGTGCAAACACCATTGCTACTTCAAAATGTAATTAGATGACACATAAAGTGACCAGTTTCTCATGTAATTCTTTTTAGGATCTCAGAAGTTCTGTGCTTAAAATCTGCAATTTTCTTGAGAAAGACCTGAGTGACGAGGAAGTGGATGCTGTTGTGAGACAGGCTACTTTTAAGAACATGAAGGATGATCCACAAGCAAATTATGATGACATTCTAAAAAATGAAGTTGGGAAAAGAAAAAACGATGGCTATTTCCTACGCAAAGGTGATGCTTTAGCACTCTAGCAGAGCGAGAACATTGAGAGTTGCATTGAATGCTTGGCTTATTTGAGAATTTAGGAGTAGTTCCTCTATGTTTCTCCAAGTGACAAGGACATCTAGAGGCCAGAGCCCTAATCTAAATTCCCAACTAAAAATAGCCCTCAAGAGTATCTAAGAAACACTAACACTGCTTTCATGAAGTCTGGCATATGAGCCTGTGTTAGAGATTGTAAAGATGGCACAGGATAGGACAGGGTTCAGATCTATTGTTCGTAGGGTTGCTATGAGTTGTACTCAACTCGATGACACCTATCAACAAGGACAACATATTTAGGCCGCTTTTTTTACTTCATTAACTCCACTGACTATTAATTCAATTATTTTTCATGTATTGTACACCAGAAATTGCAAAGCATGAATATATCTTACTTCTAGTTGATACCTGTTATATTCAAACATCTCAATTATTTAATTGTCAATTATTCTAAGCCTGCCTGTGCAATTCTCTATTTCATTCATACTTTAATGTATCCATAATTTATAACCATGAGGATACATATTGATTTATTCTTAATTATATAAGAATATGAATTGAAGTTATCCCCCATTTAATACTTTTTTTAAACTATTCTATGTTACCACCATGTATTGTCATGTAGAAATTTTTTCTGCTGAAAGAAAAGTGAATCATATTATTCTTTCAGCTGTTCTATGGCAGAACTAGGTGATGTTCTGCTTACAGAAAGATTTAAAGCACTAGACATCCTAGTGGTCAGTTCCACTCATAGAACTCTTATAAGTTGGAATCAACTTTAAAGCAATGGATTTATCATCAATTTTACTTCTCATTCAGGAGCTCTGCAGCCTAGTACATAGTATATTGCCCTGCTAACCAAAAAAATTGAAGGTTCAAATCCCCTAGCCACTGTAAGAAAGAAAAATAAGTACTCTTCCTCATTACAAATTTAGTCTCAGAAATTTGAGAGAGGATCACTATGAATTAGAATCTTCTAGAGTGCAGCGATATTTCTCATTGCTCAACAAAATAGGATATGATAAAATGTTTAAGCCTATGTGAGTTTTCTGTTTACTGTAAATGCCTTTAAGAATGTGTAAAAAGAAAATCTGATAGATGATGATGCTAAATTATTGGTTTCCATTTAAACAAACAAAAAATACTTAGTGATGGCTTTAGATTTCTATAGAGCAGGGTCCAATAAGAACAGCTCTGAGCAATCTCTGGCCTTTACATCACTACTTGAAAATCTTTAAGCCTCATTATTCTCCTCATTTTTCCAAGTTTAAGGGTGAAGAAATACCTACATAGTAGGTTTACCTTAAGTACTACATGATTAATAGAAAAAACATAGCATAGCATAATACATCATGCCATGCCATACCATACCATACTATACTATATACCACATACTATATAGGCTGCTCTGGTGGCCTAGTGGCAAGAAGCTGCACTGTAATCCTGAAGTCATGCAGTTCTAGGCCACAAGCTGCCCCACAGTAGGATGGTCAATCTCCCCTCATGTGATTAACAGCCTCTGAACACCCACTGAATGGTCAGCTTTGGGTCAGTTCTAACTCTATGGTATACAACAATAACATACACTATATACAAATGCCATACCATACCATACCATACTATATACCATATACCATATACTGAATACCGTATACTGTATACTATATAGCATATTAAACTATGGTGCTTGACACAGAGTAAACATTTTTACAATATCTCAGTTCTCTATATGTTTTGGGTGGTTGTCTTTTTTTTTCTTCTTGTAAAGAAATGCTATGATTCAATAGCATTAGTTGATGGAAGTCTAACACACAGAAAAATGGACTAGAACTGTTTATTGTGTTTTCCAATCCTAAGTTAGTTTCTTAACTCATTCCTGTGTAAGGAAAGATGAAAAACTAACATAGATGTTTAGCTTGCTTTAGAGAAGAGTTTAAAGTGGGACAGTTTTAACTTTTGCCTTTATAATCCTGCATCCTAACCAAGATGCTCTCGTGCTGGAATCACTAGGTACAATTGGAGACTGGAAGAACCATTTGACTGTGGAGCAGAGTGAAAGGTTCGACAGGATCTTCCAAAGGAAGATGAAAGACTGTTCCTTGAAGTTCATCTGGGATATAAACGAGTAGAATCACAATGACAGTTCACAATAATCATATCATTGCCTACTAACTAGAAAATACATTTCAGGATACATAATAGTTTGTGCCTCTCGTGTCATTATTAATTTGAAAATGTTATTATTTTATAAATTTCATAACTTTATTAATGAAAAATATGAGTAAATTTAGACTCATCAGCAAGAACTATACTTTTTTCATATCAATACATAAAAATTATTTGATAAATATTTAAATTGGCATCTTTGAATATAATGAGAAAATGGAAACACATGCAGCATGAATTATAATGTTTTGAAAACATATTCTGTAATGTGCATTATTTCTTTATCTATGATTAAATTTAGAATCAAGTAAACATTAACATTATTTTATTAGTTAATTTTTTTATTCTGTGGTTTCAAAATCTGTGTGAATGTAGGCATGTGATACTAAGTAAAACAAAATAGAATTTACCAGATCATAAAGTTTGCACTAAAAAATTCATCAGCGAGGGTGAATTGATCATTTAGTGGTTCAATCGTATATCAATTTGGATATAAAACACTTCATTCATTGAAAAAACCCAACCTAACATATCACTTACTACACAAGTACTATACATTTTAATAGTTAAATATTTCAGATAAAATAACTTAATATTAAAAAGTATCTGACCCTAGTTTTTTAATTTTTGGTGTGATTTTTTAAATTTTATTCTGATTTATTTATGAAGTTTGAATAGATTGATTTTCACAAAAGATCCTTCCCATTGCCTTCACCCCATCAATCCATCTAATTGTGCAACCCTATGATTAACACCCTACCCCCATCTTTACCCATCTATTTCCACCCTTCCTCCCACCCCTACCTTGGATATTCATAATCTACAATAATGATTTTATACAGTATTTGTCCTTGTGAGACTGAATAAGTTCACTCAGCATAATTCTCTCCAGTCCCTCCCAAAAAGGTAGTAACTTACAAAATGATTGCTCCTGCATGCTGTATTGTGTGAACATACCACAACTTCTCAATCCATTCGATTGTGGTTGGACATCTGGGCTGTTTCCATGTTCTTGCAATGGTGAATAATGATGCTATGAACATTGGTGTACAAGTTTCTGTATGAGTCTCAGTTCTAATTTTCTTGGGATATATTCCAAGTAATGGAATAACAAGGTCATATGGAATTTTTATGTTTGGCTTTTTGAGGAAGTGCCAAACTGCCTTCCAGAGTGGTTGTACCATTGTGTAATTCCACCAACAGTGTAAGAGTTCCTATCTCACCACATGTAGGTGAGCCACAATTTATTGTGATCCACACAGTCAAATGCCTTTGTTTAGACCGTCAATGAAACACAGATAGACATTCTTCTGTAACTCTCTGCTTTCTGCCAAGATCCATCTGACCTAGGCAATAATGTCCCCAGTGCTATGGTGTCTTCTAAACCCAACTTGTATTTCTGGTAGTCCTCTGTCATTGTACTAGTCCAGTCTTTTCTGTATAACCTTCAGAAGAATTTTGCTTATGTGTGATATTGGTGACATTGTCAGTTCAACTTTTTTTGGAATGGGAATAAATACGGATCATATTGTTTTGGGCACAACTTGGTGAGTACAGGCAGGGCAGTATCTGTTTCCTGAAATGTGTCAGTTGGTATTCCATTAATTCCTGGGGCATTATTTTTTGCCAAGGCCTTCAGAGCAGTCTGAACGTCCTCTTTCATCATCATTGCCTCTTTTTTTTAAAAAAAAATTTTATTAATTTTAATGAACGTTTACAGAAATTTTGGATTTTCATTCATTCATTGTTGCATTTTTCTCCCTGCCCACACCCATCTCCCCCCAGTTTGCTCTTCTCTTTGAAAAGTAAAAGAAAAATTCTTTCATTGGTATATAAACCCCCCCCACCACACCCCACCCCCAGTACACTCCACTATGCAGCCTTCATACTGGACTCCTGTCATGACCAAGATACCCAATCATATATCACTTTTAAACTGTTCTCTCCCCCATCTATTTCATGCAGTATACATAATTTGTCCAATTTTTCTCAGTCTCACCCTAACCCTGTTGTCAGTCCCATTCCACAACATTGACACTATTCAGTATTTGTCTTTTGTGACCGAGATATTTCACTCAGCATAATGTCCTCCAGGGTCATAAATTTTGAATAATATTGCATGAGTTCATTGGTTTTTCAATGCAGTGTAGTATTCCATTGTGTGAATATACCACAGCTTCTCTTTCCATTCGTTTGTTGATGGGCACCTGGGTTGTTTCCAAATCTGCTATTGTGAACAAAGCTGCAATAAACATGGGGGTGCATATATCTGCCTGGGTGACAGTTATGGTTTCTTTAGGGTATATTCCCAGTAGAGGAATAGCTGGGTCAAATGGTATTTCTGTTTGCAACCTTTTGAGAGAGAACCATACAGCTTTCCATAGTGATTGCACCATTTTACACTCCCACCAACAGAGAATAAAAGTTTCCGTTTCTCTGCAACCTCACCAGCATTTGTTGTTTGCTACTCTGTTAAATTTTGCTATTCTTACTGGGGTGAGATGATATCTCATAGCTGTTTTATTGCCTCTTGATCTTATGTTGTTTCTTGAAATTCTTCTGTGTCAGCTAATTCTTTTTGGTACAATGACTCTGTATACTCCTTTCATCTTCTTTTAATGCTCCTGAGTCATTCCATATTCTGTCCATAGTATCCTAAAGCATTGCAACTCCTGGCTTGAATTTATTCTTTAGTTCTTTCAAGTTAGGAAATGCTAGTGAGTTTGGCACTTTTTATTTTCCAACTCCAGCTCCTTGCATATTTCATTATAATATTTTGTCTTGTCTTCCCGAAATCTTCTATTCAGCTCCTTAACTTCTTGATTTCCTCCATTTGCTTTAGCTTCTCTCCTCCTCCTTCCCTCCTCCTCCTCTTCCTTTTCCTCCTTCTCTTCCTTCTTTGCAATGACTTTTTTCCATTGATGAATGGTATTCTTGATATCTTCCCACAGCTTATTTGGTCATCATTTTAGTGTTCAAGGTCTCAAACCTATTCCAGAGTTGGTTTTTTAAATTCATGGGAGATAGACTCAAGGTCAAATGTCTACGTAGTCTACTCAATCTCTGTGCGAAACGGTCAGGGATTCTAAATTTACTGTTGTTGTTAAATACCTTTGAGTCAAGTAAAACTCATAGAGATTCTATGAATAACAGTTCTGAAACCTGTCCTATCTTTTGCTGTCTTTATCATCTCTGACACACTTGAGCAAACTTCTGCACTCACTGTGTCAATCCATTCTTTTTGGGATCATCCTCTTGTTAGCTGACCATCATTTCAAGTATGATGTCCATTTCCAAGGAATAGCCTTTAATAGCTACATGTCCAAAGTATAAGAGGAAGACTCACCCCCTTTCCCTCCAAGAAGCGCCTTTGCTGCACCTTTTCCAAGACATATCTATTTGTTCTTTTGACAGTCCATGGTATATTCAGTACTCTTCTCCAACACCACAATAAAAGGCATCAATTCTTCTGTCATCTTTATTCATTATCCAGCTCTCAAAGCCATAGCAAATGATTCTGTTCTGGTTAAAGTTCCAGGTCCTATTTCTTAATTGATGTCGTGTATATCTCATTACTCCTCCTGAGAAATCTCCACATTAGATACAGAAGATATTTCCCCCAATTATAATCTTCCTGTAACTGTATGGAGCCAATTCTTCATGTTATTTTTGTTGAACAATCAGAAACAACTCATGGCTGACTCTCCAGTGGATGTTCACAGGCTGTAAATTGCATGGGAGGAGATTGTCAATCTTTCTCCCAGAGGGTAACTGGTGGATTTAAATGGTGTGCCTTCAATGTAGCAGCACAACTCTTTACCACTAAGCCACGAAACACTAACCAATGCTTGCTTTATGTTGTTGTTAGATGCTGCTGAATTGAGTGTGACCCATAACACCACTACAAACAACAGATATGAATTCTGTTATATGCTTGCCATCCTCACCATCTCTGATACACTTGAGCCCATTGCTGCAGTCACCGTGCCAATCCATCTCAATGGATGGCTTCCTCTCTTTTGATGACTCTCCACTCTTCAAAGCGTGACATCCTTTTCCAAGGAATAGCCTATCCTAGCAATAGGTACAGAGAATGAGAGACAAAGCATTGCCATCCTTGCCTTTAAAGAGTACTCCAGCTGCACCTTTCCTATGACATATTTATTAGTTCTTTTTGCTGTCTATGGAATATACTACAACTCAAAGCATCAATTCTTATGTAATCCTTATTCATTATCAAGCTCTCAGATGCACAGCAAGTAATTGAAAAGACCACAACAGGCCTTAGTCTTCAGATTGACGTCATTGCTCCTAAGTATTTTGGTGAGATTCCTGACAGCACACTTGCCAAATGCAATATATCTTGTCTCCTGATTGTTGGTATTAAAGGTGTTGACTGTAGATCCAAGAAAGATGAAATGATTAACAGTTTCAATCCTTTAATCTATCTTGATGTTGCCCCTTGGCCTGTGGTAAGAACCTTTGTCATCTTGATATTAAGATGAAATCCATATTGAAGGCTGTAGTCTTTGATCTTCTGTAACAAATGCTTCAGGCCCCCTTTGCTTTCAGCAAGGAAGGCTGTATCATCTGCATAGTGCAGTTTGATGAGTTTTCTTCCAATCTTAATACCCTATTCTTCTTCATAGAACCTGGCCTCATGAATTATTTGCTCAGCATACAGATATGGAGAAAGGACACTCCCCTGATGTACATCTTTCCTATTTCTTTCTCTGTTTTTATTTTGTTTTCATTGTTGCATATAGATCACCTTTCTTGGAAATGGTAACAAATAAGGATTTCTCCCAGTCAGTTTGTCAGTCAGTTGCCCTCCAAATCTCCTTGCATAAACTGATGAGCATGTCTAGGGTTGCACTTGTCAGTTGAAACATGTCATTTGCTATCTCATTTTTTCCTGAGGCCCTATTTTTGCCAATGTCTTTAGTGCAGTTTGTACTTCTACCTTTGTTACCATTGTTCAGATGGTGCTTTCTGAAATTTTTCAGTATTGACCAGTTATTTTTGGTATGGTGAATCTTGTATCTCTTCTGTCTTCTTTTAATGCTACCTGGATCATTCAAGATTTTGCCCATGGCATCTCCAAGTGCTACAACTCAGGAAGAGGTAAAACTGATGTCTTCTGGATACACCTGAAGATTTCATCCACAAGTGACATTGCCCACTCCATCCAGAAAAGACTTTCACCCTTGTGATAATTCCTTCAAGATAGTGGTTGATATTTCCACAAGGGGAAAAAAGCCCCTCCCTCCCCCAAAGATGAAGACATGAACTCCCTTTCAGTCTCTTGCTATGAATTTTTCATGTCTCTACATTTGAGTTTCAGAATGATTTCCTGGTACACATTCAGTTGCTCATGTCAAAGTGGTCTCACTGAGAAAAATATACCATATTTTTTGACATTTCCTCAATTGTTGTTGTTGTCAAAAGTCAGAGGGGACTCATAGCGACCCTATGAACCAAAGTTCTTAACACATGTGTGACTTCCATCCTTTCTCCAGGTTCACAGGGTTTCCAGAGGCAAACTATTTACAGAAGTTGATGCCACTCCCACTTCCAAGCTTGTTTTAATCTGGGAACTCCACCAAACACTGTCCACCATGGATAACCATTATTGCGTTTGGCACATCAGTGTCACAGTGTTCAGCTTCACAGCAACCACAAGTTACCACTGTACAGCAAGTGAGCACACCAGGGCTATAGGACCTAAAAGAATATTTGAACAAAAACAATGAAAAACAGGCCTGAGGGCTGTGGATTAAAAGTCACCCACCTTTGGCTTGGTAGCATCACTTTCTGTCCACTAGGCCAATTGATTACTCTCTATGTTGATGTTATTGTTGTTAAGGGCCATTGAGTCATAGGCAACTCATAGTGACCCTATGAACTTATGGCTTGGTAGCATCGCTTTCTGTCCACTAGGCCAATTGATTACTCTCTATGTTGATGTTATTGTTGTTAAGGGCCATTGAGTCATAGGCAACTCATAGTGACCCTATGAACGAAAGTCCTCAACACTTGTGTGACTTTCATCCTTTCTCCAGGTTCATAGGGTTTCCAGAGGCAAGCTAGTATGGAAGTGGATGCCACTTCTGCTTCTAAGCTTGTTCTAATCGGGGAGCTCTACCAAACACTGTCTGCCATGGGTAATCTAAATTACCCCAATTGTGTTGTTGTGTGCTGTCAAGTCACTTGCAACTCATAGCAATCCTATGTACAACATCCCTAAACTCTGCTCTGTCCTGTGCCAATCACACCATCTCATACACACTCACCCTGATTACCCCAGTCATTGAATCCATCCACCCCATACAGGATCTTCCCCTCATGCGCTGTCCCTCCACCCTCCAAAGCATGATATCCTTCTCCAAGGACTGGTCCCTCCTTACAACATGTCCAAAGTATGTCAGTCAAAGCCCCAGAATCTTTGCCTCCAAGGAGCAGCCTGGTTTAACCCTCGCCTGGATGAACCAGTTTGTTTCCTTAGCAGTCCATGGGACACTCAATTCTCTTCTCCAACACCACAGCTCAAAGGCTATTCTCTCTAGTCATTGCCTAACTATCTGATGCATAACTATTGATTGCAAAGACAATGGCTAGTATCAGATGCACCTTAATTTCCACAGTGACACCATTGCTCTTCAACACACTGGAGTAGTCCTTAACAGCAGACTTTCCCATAGCAATACGTCCTTTAATTTCCTGGCTGTTGGTGCCAAGAATGCTGACTGTGGAGCCGAGCAAACTAAAGCTTTGAAAAATCTCAATCTCTTCATCATCCATACTGATGCTGCCAATTTGCCCAGTGGTGAGAATCTTGATATTGAGCCTCAATCCATATTGAAGGCTGCAGTCCTTGACCCTCTGCAGCAAGCGCTTCTGATCCTCTTCAGTTTCAGCAAGCAGGGTTGTGTCATCTGCATAGTACAGACCGTTGATAAATCTTCCACCAATCCTCATGCCACACTTCTCCTTATAGAGCCCAGCCTCCTGGATAATCTGTTCTGCATACAGGTTGAAAAGTATGGAGATAGGACACATCCCTGGCACACGCCCTTCCCAATTTTGAACCATGCAGTGTTTGCTTTCTCTGTTCTGACGACTGCCTCTTGGTCCAAGTATAGGTTGCGCATTAGCACAATCAAGTAGGCTGGTATTCCCATTCTTCTCAGAGTCAGCCACAGTTTGTTATGATCCACACAGTCAAACGCCTTGGATAATCAATGAAACACAGGTAGACATTCCTCTGGTATTCCCTGCTTTTAGCTAAGATCCATCTAATATAGGTAATCCAAATTACTCTCTCTTTTTGAGCTATAACACATTATTGGCACTGAAACACAAGTTTAGATTATGTTTTATATCAACCACAAGTAGAATTCTCTGGAGTATTGCTGACGGCTTCTAGGGGGGAAAAGGAAAGCATACTAATCACCTTGGCTCAGTGGAGAGCAAATTATTTAAATATATAAAACTTGGAATTTGTGGCTGTGAAATTGTTGTGGTGGTGTTAGATCTCATTTCGTTTCACAAGAGGAAGGAGAATCAGTGTCACCACCCCAAGACTGATTTCTGTTAGGCACAGGTCAAGTATACCTCCACCTTTTACTCTTTCCATCAATGTTCACATGAGCAGTTCCACAAATTGCACTCTTTACATCTCTGTTGGGTTCCATAATTTGTTTCAATGTCACACAAAACTCATAGACTAATTCAGTTATGGGGTCTACTAGGGGGAAAACTGGAT
>NW_006399752.1:16803148-16804328 GCF_000299155.1 Elephantulus edwardii
GGGTTACAAAGTTCTTTAGCTCTGCTGATAAGCCCTACTCAGTTGTTCTTAACTGATGCTTTTCTTCTGTTATTAGTTTTTCTGGAATGCTAACTATTGGGCAGTGTCCTCCTGTGCAATTAACTGCCTCTGAAAACCCCCTGGAGGGTCAGCTATGACTTGGTATACAACACAGCACTAAAATAAACAGGGAATTCTGGTAGGCTAGTGGTGAGAAGCTACGCTGCAATCTCAAAGGCATGTTGTTCAAATCCATCAGCTACTCTGTGGGAGAAGGATGAGCAGTCTCCTTCAGTGCAGTTTCCTGCCTCTGAAAACCTGCTAGAGGGTAGCTATGAGTCGGGTCTCACTTGATGGTATGCACACAACACTAAGATAAATCAGGACTTTTATATTCATATTCATATTTTATATTCATATTATATTCACAACATGACTGAGAATATAACTCAAGGCTTTACTAACGCATCATCCTCCTTACCCCTATTATACATACACTGCACCAGGCAAAGCCAGCTCACGTTTCCCAGAACTACTCTTAAATCACTGTGAAACTTAGAGCTTCAACTTCTTTAATGCTACCTTTCATGACAACAAAGGCAAATCTTATCATAAAAGAACATCTTATTCTCTTTTACTGGAGAAATCTTTACTACTGAAAAAAGAAACCTTTAATATGGCATAATTAGAGCATATAATTACAGATTTGCTATTACAGCTTGTTATTACACTCCAACTTCCCTTTTCTCACACTGATTCATTACATTAGAGTGGAATCATTTTCAAATCTGTGAAAAGATATAGAATTTTCTAATTTTAAAGGCACAACTTCATGTTGCTCTAACCTTACAGCAGTTGAGTAAAATTTTATTTGGAAAAAAATTGAGTAAGCCATGTAGTTATAATTTTAACTAAAAGTCTTTATTCTTACCAAACCCAAGGCAGTAGGGAAGAGTATTTGAATACAAAAAACACCAGTATCAACATTAACAACAAAGATTAAAAGTAAGTAATACTGTGGAGACCTTTGTTACTGAAGACATGCCTTGGGGGTGGGGAGAAAGGAATTTACTGGGTTGCTTATAATAATTTACTGAGCTGTGTGATACTGTTTTAAAATTGAATTATAGGAGATACAAGATGGTGGCAGAGGCAGAGACAGTGTGGTGAGCTGCGGTAG
>NW_006399752.1:16806333-16809874 GCF_000299155.1 Elephantulus edwardii
CCCAATATGTTTTTCCCAATAAAAAAATAGAAAAAAAAATTGAATTATAAATGACATTTGAGTTTTATAGTATTTATGTACTTGCCATCATCCAAAGTAAAATTAATTTCATGAAATTTTACATGTAATTTAAACATTCTTTTTTTACATTATCTGTACATTTACACAAAAATAGATCCTTTTTATATATTTATATATTAATACACATATACATATTTGTTACTGGTTATACATTGGATTCATAATTAGGCATTGTCAGTAGTAGTTGGCAGTTTCTCATTTAAGCTCAAGATCAAGTTCTGTTTCATTTTGCTGTTCCAATTTACAAAAGGAGGGGAAAGACCAAAGGGGGAGGGGAGAAAAACTACATCAATGCATCTCCATGGTATTTTCTTAACTAGCTAATGATATGTACAGTTCCATGGTGCCTCCTGAGCCCTTCCTCTCCTGTTGCCTTGAAATCAGGGCCGAGGGGCTACAGAAGGCAGAGGTCAATGTGTCCAGCTTGCATGAAGGGATGTAACCGTTGAGATAGCCATTGGTCTGTCGTTTGAAGAGTCCACCATTCAGGATGTCTTGCATGATGAGGTTGTTGGCCACTAGTTTATCTTTACCTCTAGGAATAAACATATCTTATTGCTTTGTTGGCAAGCAGAATTTCTCCAAGGCAGGATTGAAGAAGGTAATGTACTGGCACAAAATCTGCCCAAGGTCCCATCCTCTTTTGCTGATGTCCCTCAATAGTCTGGAGGAGAGTCGGGTGTCTGCATCTGTATTCACGAAGAGCTTTATCTGGTCTCGTGCCCCTTGGGAGTAGAAGAAGGCCAGCATCTCCTCAAAAATGCACATCATTGGCAGGTAGACAGTGACTGTTTTCTCCTTCCAGGAATGGGTGACAAAATGATACACAGGAATCTGGACTGTTTTCCCTTCTGTGGTTTCTTTGAGTGTTTTGAAGATGAGTTCATTATTGAAGGATCCAGGTGATCAAAGTTGAACTCCTTCAGGGCTTTGACCTTCTTCTCTGCAGTGAGGACATAGTAGAAGGTATTATTGCTAAGTATGACTACCAGGAGTTGCACAATCTTAGCACAAACAGATGGCTTGCCACTTGCTGTGCCCCCGCTGACACCAATGAGGAAGGGTTCTCCACCTTTGGGTTGCTGGTCCTGCACGGTCTGATTGCTGTCCCAGCCATGGCTCCCACCACTGCTCCTCTTCCCTGCAGCCTGCTAATTTAAACATTCTTATATTGTTACTTGACCTGGGACCTAGGATCTAGAACCAATACACACTGAAATAAAAAAAATATGTCTACTTACATAAGTAATTTTTTTATTCTAATCAGAATACACACATACATAGACACACATTTTGGTGAACCAAAGTTTGAGTAGCAAGTGAAATACTTTCAGAATGGCCAAGCTAATTGCTTTAACTCACCTCTTTCCAAGGAGCAACAATTAAATGTATGTTGTATCACAAACATATTGTTGTGGTTTGGTGCTATATATTTGACTATGAGGCATAAAGATGTTATCAATAACAAATTGAAACCTTGATTTTTCCTGTGCCATCCTCCCGACCTCAAGCATGCTCCAGCCCACTGGGCACCCACTGGGCACCAACTGTGTCAATCCATCTCACTGAGGCTCTTCCTTTCTTTTGCTGACTTTCTACCTCTCCCAATATGATGCTTTTTTCCAGGGACTCACCTGACCCCTCCTGAAAATATGCCAAAACGGCATGAGATGAAGTTTCCCCATCCTGGTTACATTTCCCCAACATAGATTTGTTCTTTTGGCAGTCTATTCAAAGCTCACTGGCAGTACCACAGAGTTCAAAGGCAGAAATTCCTCTTAAGTCTTCCTTATTAATTTTCCAACTTCTAGATGCATAGAAAACAATTGAAAATACCATGGCTTGAGTTAGGAACACGTTAATCTTTAAACTGACATCCTTACTCTTTGGCTCTTTAAAGAGGTTCTTGACAGTAGATTTTCCCAATGCAATATGGTATTTTGTTTTTTTTTACACAGTATTTATCCTTACAGGACTGAGTTAGATCACTCAGCATACTGCTCTCCAGTTCCTCCCAAGTTAGGTAGTAATTTACAAAATAATTTTTTCCTGCGTGCTGCATAGTATTCCACTGTATGAATACACCACAACTTCTCAATCCATTCATTTGTGGCTGGACATCTGGGCTGTTTCCAGGTTCTTGAGATGGTGAATAATGCTGCAATGAACACTGGTGTACAAGTTTCCATTTGAGCCTCAGTTCTCATTTTCTTGGGGTATATTCCAAGCAATAACTGATAACCCAATTACAAAATGGGCAAAAGACATGGAAAGAATTTTCATAGAGGAAGATATTAAAATGGTCACAGACATATGAAGAAGTGCTTCTAATCACTGGCAATAAGAGAAAATCAAAACCACAATGAAATACCATCTCACTCCAGTAGCAGTAGCAAAGTTTAACAGGACAGCAAGTCATAAATGTTGGAGAGGATATGGTGAGATAGAAACTCTTATACATTGTTGGTGGGATTACACAATAGTACA
The DNA here is from genome assembly GCF_000299155.1 of Elephantulus edwardii. NCBI lineage: Eukaryota > Metazoa > Chordata > Mammalia > Macroscelidea > Macroscelididae > Elephantulus > Elephantulus edwardii. The sequence continues at coordinate 16,808,902 of NW_006399752.1, forward strand.
ACCACTCAGGAAGGCAGTTTGGCACTTCTTCAAAAAGCTGAACATAGAAATTCAATATTGCTTGGAATATGTCATTGGGAATTTTTACACAATGAACCTGTAGGTCAGAGAACTTTCCCATAAAATTTTCAGGGCTGCAAATCATTATGGAAGCCGACTGCTGCATCTTTCCCCCATAGAACAAGTGGTAAGATCCAACACCAGCCTTTCAGTTAGTTGTCATGTCCTTAGCCACTGTGTCTCCAGTGCTCCTGGGAGAATGTCACTGGAGACTGAAATGTCAGTAGGTAACACTTTTCGTCACCAGATGACTCTAGTGAGCACCTAACAAAGAAAATTTACTCAAATTGTTTGGTAGATGGCGATAGTGTGCTTTTTATAATCAAAGTGTTTAAATAGAACATCACTCACCATTCACCTACATAAGCATTATAGAAAATACACCTGGTGCTTACAGAGGATTTTATGAATTGAAAGATTCTCACAAAATGGTGATCATATATTTGAATCATTTGGTTTCAGAAAAACATTCATAAAAATCTCATTTCTTCTAATCATAACCATGTCCTATAAACCTTTGTGTGTGCTTTCTTTTTTCCCCCATTATACAAGTGTTGTTGTGTACTGTAGAGTCAGAACCAACCCACAGCTAACCCTCTGGTGAGTTTTCAGAGGTAGTTAATCACACGGTAAGAGATTGCTCAACCTTCTCCTGCGATGTGGCTGGTGGTCGCTGTATCTAAAATACCCTTAAATATTTTTTATTATATCTGTCTATAACATAACTTACTATTGTCCTTTATGCTTATTCATTTACAAAGTGATTTGTTTCACTAAAAGTTGTTTCCTAGCATCGTCCAAATTAAAGCTAAGGATTTTTAATATTTCCTCTCATTTATTTCTCCTATGTGGCCTGCTAGGAAAACAAACAGATTCGTCCCAGAAAGGGTTAAACCAGGTGGCTCCTTGGAGG
>NW_006399752.1:16810299-16811423 GCF_000299155.1 Elephantulus edwardii
AACCCTATGAACAACAGACCTGAACCCCGTCTTACCTGTACCATCCTCATTATCTCTGACATAAAATCTTGTAAAGTAGGGTTAAAAGTATGTAAGTCTTAGTCAGTCTAAAACCAATCTTAGTTTATTCTCCAATCTACACCTACAATCTAAAGTCTATGTCAAAGATAGTGTGGTGCTGGAGAAGAGTATTATCTATCGAATGGACTGCCAAAAGAACAGATATGTCTTGGAAAGCACACAGCCTGAGTGCTCCTTGGAGGCAAATATGGTGACGCTTCATCTTTCATTCTTGGGACATGCAGTTACGCGAGGCTATTTCTTGGAAAGGAACGTCATATTTAGAAAGAAGAAGGGTCAGCAAAGGAGAGAAAGACCCCTAATGAGATGGACTGACATGGTGACTTCAACAACAGGCTCAAGTGTGTCAGAGATGAGGAGGATGGCAAAAGAAAGGACAGAGTCAGGTCAGCTGATCACAGGGTTGCTTTGAGTCCAACTCAACTGGACAACATCTAACAACATTGCCCTCTGAAAATAGGCCTTCTGAAATAGTAGAACCTAGAAAATACTATGAAAAATAGAGGGAAAGTCACATACAGCACAGGATGTAGAACCATCTGATCGGAAGACACTTAAAAATGAAGAGGAACAGTTGCAATGACCCATTAATGACTGGAATGTGGAATAGATTAAGTATGAATTAAGGAATACTTTGGAAGTTGTCAAAAGGGAAATAGAACACATAAGGCTTGACATTTTTTTTTTTCTTTAGTGAGCTGTGATGGCCTGACATTGGCAACTTTGAATCAGACAGGCATACTATATTGACTACCGTGGGAACAAAAAATTCAAGAAAAATGGTGTTGCATTCACATCAGAAAGACTATTTCAAGATCTATCCAGATGTACATTCTGTGGGTAACAAAATACACAAGGACAAGAAAGATTTGTTAATAAAACTATTTTCAAACATATGAATGGTTCAAAATTGGGAAGGGCGTATGCCAGTGATGCACCCTATCTCCGTACCTTTTCAACCTATATGCAGAACAGATTATCCGGGAGGCTGGGCTTTATGAGGAGAAATGTGGGGTCAAGATTAGTGGACGATTTATCAACAA
>NW_006399752.1:16812119-16813003 GCF_000299155.1 Elephantulus edwardii
GTGGAGGGACAGCGCAGGAGAGGAAGGCCCTCTATGAGGTGGATTGATTCAGTGACTGGGATAATTGGGATGGGAGTGTCAGAGATGGTGCGATTGGCACAGGACAGAGCGGAATTTAGGGCTGTTGTACACAGGGTCGCTATGAGTTGCAAGCGACTCAATGGCACATAACAACAACAACATGCACCAATAACCAAAAACAAAGATGGGGAAATTGAGGATTTGTACAAACTTTTGCTGACTGCCCATCTTCTCAAGCATGGTGTCCCTTTCCAAGGAATGTTATTCTTTTCTGGGCCATCAGGCCTGAATGGATTCATAGTTGACTATACAGGGGGTTTCAGAGGCAGTAAGCCACACATGGTGATATTGCCCATATTTCCAAGGAATAGCTTCTCCTAAAACATGCCTAAAGTATGTGAGATTAAGCTTCATTATATTTGCCTCCAAGGAGCACTCTGGCTTCACTATTCCCAAGTTGTATCTGTTCAAACTATACAGTCCATGGGATATTCAGCACACTTCAACACCACAGCTTAAAGGTATTGATTCTTCTTCTGTCATCTTTATTAAATGTCCAGCTCTCAAATACATACCAAGTGATTGAAAAGACCATAGTTTAGATCAGGTGTACCTTAGTCTTTAAACTGACATCATTGCTTTTTAGTATTTTGGAGAAATGCTTAGCAGTAGACTTTCCCAATGCAACATATTTTTTATTATTATTTCTCAACTACTAGTGCCAAGGATTGTACATCCAAGTAATATGAAATTATTAGCAATTTCAAATCTTTTGTCCACTTATTATAGTACTGCAGATGGATCTTGGCAGAGAGCAGAAAACACCAGAAGAATATCTATTTAGCTTTATTAACTATATAAAT
>NW_006399752.1:16813898-16838948 GCF_000299155.1 Elephantulus edwardii
GTGTTGTTAGAAGGGGCTATTCCTTGGAGAGGGACATTATACTTGGAAAACTGGAGGGTGGATAAAAGAGAAGACCGCCAAACAGACGGATTTACATAGTGACTACTGAGATGGGCTCAAGTATGTCAGAGATGAGGAGGATGGCACAAGGTAAGATGGGATTCAGATCTGTTGCTCGTTGAGTGCTATGAATCATACTCAACTTGATGGTACCTAAGCGTAACAGCACTAATTTTGCTGCTGTTATTATGTTTTATATTAGCGCATCATGTATTGGTGTTTTGTAATTTGATAATTCATTTTGAATTTTATTTAAACTTTATCTCCTTATTCAATATTTCCAATTCTTTTTCACCACACTATACTGTTTGCTATTAAGCAAACAAAGGTGACAGGCAATGCCACAGATTTAGGAAGCACAAACAGATGCTGTTCAACAAATACTCTTGTCCATTCTTGGAAAGCACAGCTTATATTTGAAGTGAGACTGTATTCTCTTAGACTGTAATTTTGACAGTTATATCAGTTAATATTACTATGTATTTGCTGGCTTGGTTATGAATTAATAGGATAGTGATCAACAAACCATAATCTGGGACTGAACTGCATTCTTTTTCTTTCCTTCAGAGGTGGAATATGTATTTCCACAATGGCTGGCTGGCACTTAAAGACAAATAAGCCAGGGAGTGAAAATGAACTCATAGCTGACCTTCCATTTGGTTTCTGATGCTGTAAATCACTCAGGACATTTGCTCATCTTTCTCCCATGGAGCTAGATGTAGATTTAAACCTACAGAGAGATGTCACCTTAAGGAACACAACTCCCTAAAGACTATACCACCAGAGTGCCTTTTAAGGACAAAACAGAATGCCCTAACAAGCTTACTTTTTCAATCATTTTTTAAAACTGGTTTCTTTAAATTAACAACTGCAGTACAAATTGTGTAATCTCTTATTGTTCAGTTTACGGCACTAATGGGAGCAGGATACAAATAGTTTGTACTCACCTAAAAGTTGGCAATTCCAACCTGGACAGCAGTATCATGGAAGAAAGGTTTTGCAATCTGCTTGCATGAAGAAAATCCTAGGGAGCAAGTCTACTCTCTAACACATAAGGTCTCCATAGGTTCAAATCAATCCAACAGGACTGCCATATACGTGTACATATTAAGAAGATCTGCATTAGTATTTTAATATCAATTAGAAAAAGGGAAGTAGCTTATGCTACTCAATTTGACAAACTGTTCATTTTCTTCTTATTCATTTCAAATTTCTAAACTAGTCCTTATAATCGTGCTCAGTAATCACGGACATATTATAAAGGTGAAAGAAAACTGCCAGGTTCTGCTTTGTCTTCTCTTGCGGAGGGGGGTGGGGGGGAATACATTTATCCTCTTCTGCTACCAAAGATGGACTCTATATCGTGGAGAGTTTTGAGACAAATAGTCAAAAGTATCTTTGGACAAGGGAACTCTCACAGAGCTGTTTGTGAGAGAGATGTTGGTAGTGCTGGGGCTGTAACAGAAGAATGCAGAGGTTAGAGATCGACAGCACAATCTAGACATGAACAGCTGTTCTTATGCACTTTTGAGTTGGAACTAACTAACTCATAGCTGACCCTCCAAGCAGGTTTTCAGAGGCTGTAAGTCACATTGGAAGAGTTTTTCCATCTTTCTTCTGCAGAGCAGCTTTTGGATTCAAACCATGTACTTCTGGGCTGACAGCATAACTCATTACCCTCTCAAGACACCTCAGCTCTGGTGTCTAAGTGGCAAAAATTGCACTGCCAAAGCAAAGATAAATGATTTGAATTCACCAGCTGTCCCACAGGAGAAAGATGGGCAATCTTCTGTGTGATTAATGGCCTTTGAAAACCCACCAGAGGATCAGCTGTTGGTCAGTTATGGCTAAGCAGTACATAACAAAAACAACATAAACTAATGAGAATAAATGTAACAGAAGTTTTGACCTATTGTTATTTGCCATTGACTCAACTACAACTCATAGTGACCTTATGAACAATAAATCAAAACCTTCTGTTGAAAAATCTAGTCCCACAAAGCAGTTCTATAAAAGAGTGACTATAAGTGACCTGGTCCCACAGAGAGGCTCTTAAAAACCAGTTAGAAGACTGGTTCTATAAACTTTTGTTATGAGACTCGTCTGAGATGGTATTGCCAAATGTCTGCTCCCAGTCGGTAGGTTTTCTTTTCACCCTGTTGGAAAAAGGTTTTGATGAACACAAAGATTTAATCTTTAGAAAGTCCTTTTCATCAATTTTATCCTCTCTAGATCGTGTCTTTCTGGCTATATTTGTCAGTCTCTTTATACTATAGATGAGGCCTTCTAAACTTTTTCCCAGTTGTCCCAAACTTTACGGTTTGGGGCTTTATCCCAGGTCTGATCCACTTTGAGTTGATTTTTGTGTATGGTGTGAGATGTGGATCCTGTTTCAGCTTTCTGCAGGTAGCAGTCCAGTCTTGCCAGCACCTCTGTTGATGTTGTCATACTCCTCGACCTCCAGAAGAAAAACACTGATAACCCAATTACAAAATGGACAAAAGACATTGAAAGCCTTTTCACAGAGGAAGACATTCAGATGGCCAATAGACACATGGGAAATATTCAAAATCACTGGCAAGAAGAGAGATGCAAATAAAAAAACACGAGATACCATCTCACCTCAGTAGCAGTGGCAAAGTTTAGTAAGGCAGCAAGCAATAAATGTTGGAGATGTGGAGAGGTGGGAACTCTGATACACTGCTGGTGGGATTGAAAAATGGTACAACTACTCTGACAGTTTGGTGTTTCCTAAAATAATTGAACATAGAAACTCTGTATGACTCAGCTATTCCACCACAAGGAATATGTTGTTGTTGTTGTTAAGTACCATCAAGTCGCATAGTGACCCTCTGAAGGAGAGTCCTCGATGCCTGAATGCCTTTTATCCTCTCTCCAGGTTCATACGGTTTCCGGTGGCAAGCTATTATGGAAATGGATGCCACTCCTCCTTCCAAGCTTGTTTTCATCGGGGAGCTCCACCCCACTCTCTGTCTGCATTAGGTGTCCAAGCAGTAATGCATTTGACACATCAGTGTCACAGTGTTCAGCCTCACAGCAACCAAAAGTGATCACGGTATGGCAACTTGTACACCAGGGCTATACGACCTAGAGGAATGTCTGAACAAAAACAATAAAAGACAGGCCCAAGGGGCACAGATTAAGTCACCCACCTTTGGCTTGGTAGCATCACTTTTTGTCCACTGGACCAGCTGATCTCTCTCTCAAAGTTGATATTATTGTTGTTAAGTGCCGTCGAGTCGCAGGCAACTCATAGCAACCCTATGAAGGAGAGTCCTCGACGCTTGGGTGCCTTTCATCCTCTCTCCAGGTTCATACGGTTTCCGGAGGCAAGCTGTTATGGAAGTAGATGCCACTCCTCCTTCCAAGCTACTAGGAATATACCCCAAGGAAATCAGAACTGAGACACAAATGAAGATCTGTACACCAATGTTCCCAGCCGTGTCATTCACCATCTCAAGAACATGGAAACAGCCCAGATGTCCAATCACAACTGAATGGATTGAGAAATTGTGATATGTTCACACAATGGAATAGCATGCAGCACTCAGTAGCAATGGTTTCAAAAAATATTCTGACACTTGGGAGAGGCTGGAGAGCATTTTACTTAGTGAACTAAGTCTCATAAGGACAAACATTACAATAAGACCATTATTGTAAAAATAGAAGGATAACTAATACAACATGTATGGGAACTCGAGGTGGGGAGGGGTGGGAGTTGAGGAGTGAGGATGGGTAGGGCCAAAACCATATGGTTGCAGTTTAGTGGATGGGTTTGGGGAAAGAAATGGGAAAGTTCCAGGTAAAAAGGCGGGCAAGGTTCAATGGTGATTAATTTTATAAAACATAATGCATGAGAAATACAATGTGAATGAAGAACTATGTGAAACACAATATATACAAACTTGTAAACAAACAAACTGGACCTGATTCCATACAGATCAAAATCTGGTCCAATCCTACACCATTCTCACAATCTCTACCATGTTAAAGTTCACTGCATTTACTGTGTCAATCTCATTGAGAATCTTTATCTCTTTCACTGACTATCTTTCACAGCATGATGCTTTTTCCCAAGGACTGGCCCCTTCTGACAACATGCCCAAAGTATGTGAGATAACCTTTCATCATCCTTGCCGCTGAGGAGCACTTCAGCTATACTCCAAAACAAATTAATTTATTCTTTTGGCAATCCATAGTCAATACTCTGTCAATATCACAATTCAAGACACCAGCTTTTCTTATTCACTATTTGGCACATATAAACAAAGCAATTGAAAATACTTGGGTCAGGCACACCTTAGTCCTCAAAGTGACATCCATGCTCTTTATTTGATAGGTAGGGTACAGGAAAAAGGGGGAAAGTTTATTTAAGTATCAAGAGGATATAAAATAATTTATTTCCACTCAGATATATACCTACCCCTTAGAGACCTCAAGAGGAAGGTTTTTTTCCCTTAAGATATATACATACTGTCAACCGACTGTTTTCTGTTAAAAGAGCTTTAGTGACATTGACTGTAACATGTTGTATTGCTAAGCAGAGGGCTGAACATATCAACTAGCACTAGCAGCTCCAGGGGAGAAACCTAGGCAGTATCCACACATTTTAGATTTAGCCTCAGAAGCTCAGTGGGGGGATGCTGAGTTAGAATCGATTTGGTGGCATTGAGATTTTAGTGTTTTCTGCTGAATGAACTGGTTCTGGACAACCTATTACTCAACGCTTTAGTAATACATGGGTCTCTGGCTGTAATCATCAGATGACTCTAGTTCACCTCAGTCTCTGAGCCCACTCTACAAATAAAGCCTTTCAATGAAGCTTAAAGCCTAGGCTCTACTCTTATACTAATCTGCCAAAAGAACCTCTTCCCATTAAAGATTATCTAGCAAAATTGCGCCACCACTATTTTTAGACTCAAACCACCGTCTAGTTGCAGCAAACTCACAGACCCTCCAGGGTTTTCTTGGAGGCTGTAAATCAATCAGCAAGATTGCCCATCTTTCTCCCCATAGAGCTGCTTGTGAATTCAAACCACCAGAAGTTAACAGAGTAACTTCCTAGACTTAGCCACCAGATTGTTTATAATAAAGATAGTAATTCCACTTCTCTTTACATACTGGTCTCTCTGGAGTTTTCCTTAGCCTAATTTAAGGTCACTGTTTAACACTGTTCTAACATCCTAAGCTGGATTCACAATGTCTTTTTCCAATTTGATGCTCCTTCCAGTCTCTTGAAACAATATAAGGCATTCTTTGCCAAAGGACCAGCAGTATTAGACCACTTAACTTTCCAAGCCTATTTTAACTCCATTAAGGCACTTAATGGGTCACAGTGAAAAAATTATCTCAAGATTTCTCAAAATGCTCCTACTATACCACTCAAGTCTCGCCCTCTTCCTCTCCTTTCCCTATTTATAGCATTGTTCGCTGGGCTTTTCAACCTCTTCTACCCTGTACAACTTATCTATGCTACATGCATCTCACTTTCAGAAGACTTCCTCTACCATTTTCATACTAGGTAGTCTCTACAATTACTTCCTACAGTTCTTGAAGAGGACTTATTTTGACATAAAATCATACAAAATCTGCTGCCTTTGCTTCCTGATTTATATGTTCTTTAGAAGAGAAACACTGTCAGCTGCTATAATTTTTACCTACCTTCTGTGTGCTCCCTCAGTACCTAATGAAGGCTAACACATGAAGTACTGAAAGACAACATTTTTTTCTGAATCCAAAAATTGTGTCTTTTTGTGTTGGTACATATTTCAGGAATAGGTGAGAGCAGAGTCAATTAACTCATCCTTTTCACTGATAAGAGATGACTGTCACCCGCTTTACTTCAGCTGCAAAATGTAGTTGTCATTTGCTACTTTATACTCATTCACTCACTGCCACCCAGACAGAATCAACTTCTAGCTGACCCTCCTCCAGGTTTCTGAAGCTGTAAATCACACAGGAGAATGACCGCTCATCTTACTTCCTCAGAGTTAGTGGTGGATTCAAACTGTCAGAGAAGCATGGCTTTTGGGTTAGCAGTACAACTGTTAGTCTCTACATCACCAGAGCTCCTTAAACCAGCATTTACTCACTTTACTCTTGGCCTCCCTACTATCAAACGAGTATGAAGTAATTTAGTCTGGAAGGACTATTCAAAGCCAAAAGCAGTAAATAGTACATTTTTTTTAAACTCTAATTTTTATCTTTAAAATTCACAAGAATTTTATATCCTGTTTCACAATTCATTAATTCAACAAATGTGTACTAAGCACCTTTAGGTATCTAGTGCTGATATGATATGCAAGTGGATGGCTTTAACTGAAACTTATTCTCCATATTTAGGAGTGTACAAGTCTCACTGAGAGCAACAGCTCTTAGTCAAGCTTTCTGTGTATTGCCTCCAGAGGAAGGTTCTTACCTACTTTCAACATCTGTAGGCCCTGAATTCCTTGGATATCTTCCTGAGTTTTGGTAGCAAACTTCCTTTTTATTCAGGAAGTTCAAAACACATGTACTTTGGGCCTAAAAGAGATGCTGTATTCCCAGGTATATATTTTTTATTATTTCTTAACAACATTTAATATGTGGCTAGAAAATGATACTTAGAAAGAGTTCTGATAGGTGTGTAGGCAGCCAATCGCAGGCAGAAAGTAAAAAATTTCCCCTCTCTCCAAAAGATCTTGTCCATACCAGATTGTATTCCAAGTTGCTACTTTCCTGAGAAGGGCACTAATGGGACATTTCCCCCCCCCTTGATGATAGTAAGGTTCTTTTGACTTGTTTGCTTATGTAATCTTATATCTAAACAAATTGATGTGAAGTATAACTTAATCCTCTAGATTGTACCCTGCCCATTAACATAGTCTAACCCTGCCTCATTAATAGGTTAGAAATACATAGGATAATTACATCAGATCACAAGATGAACAATTATATAATACTGACAATCATGGCCTAGCCAACTTGACACATAATTATTTTTTTTTTTGGAGGTGAAGGTCACTCAATTTAATGTCTTATCTATACCAAGCATTCCTGAAACAATTTAACAGTGAATGAACATTAGTTATGTTTTATTTTTAATCTTATATTTTATACAGCTTAAGAGGTTGTTGTTACGTGCCATTGAGAAAACACAAAATGTTTTCCAAATCCAAGAGCAAAACTGATTATCCAAAATATGCCAACTATTATTTCAAATACCAGCAGTCTTGCTGTTCCACATTTCCTGGGAATATGTGTGCTTGTTTGGAAAGGTGTATCTTTGGCTAATCCCCAGAAAATAAAGTCAACAGTACAGTATTTGCTCTGGATGAAAATACTTGGGTATTGTAATAGAATTAATCAGACTGTCTTCTTTTCTGGATTATTCTGGATGAAAAGTGTAAAATTTACTGATAAAAATCTGAATTCAGCCATCTGAATGTTAAAAATCTAACTGTAAGACAATTCTTTTTAACATCTTTTTCTAGGAAGATCTTAACACACACACACCCCAACCCCCAACACATTAATCGCGTATAAGGGAGGAGGGAAATGATTCTTGACTCTTTAAGGCCAAGTCTTCACTGGACTCAGAATTCTACTTTTTCGAACCTTAACTGAATGTCTTCTTCCCATTTTCAACCACCTGCTGATTAATTTTCCAAAGGCTCTCTCCTCAAAAAATGAAAAATCTAATAAAACCAACTTTTGAGATTCTTGCTATAAATTGTGAGCATTACTGTTATTCCTCAAAAATCCTTGAATTCCTTAATGACATGGCAGTTATTATCTATTTCAAATAATTGTTCTTAAATCTAAGGTCTGGCTCCAAAATGTAAGTTTGAGATTGATACTGCTGTTTGTGGAAACATGGCATCTATGATTAACTGTTGTTGTTATTTACCACAGAGTCGGAACCGATCCACAGCTGACCCTCCAGTGGGTTTTCAGAGGCAGTTAATTGCACAGGAGGAGACTGCCCAGCCTTCTCAGGCAGAGCAACTGGTGGCCTTGAACTGCATGCCTTTGGACTGCAGCTCCTTGACTCTAGGCCACTAGAGCTCCCTATTTTTAACTAGAGGCAGCGATTTTCTATAGGTAATTTCCTACTGGAGGTAAGAGTCAAAACTGCAGTGAACAGACTAATCCTGAAGAATCTTGGCTCTTCCTATCTGTACATATTTGAGCTTCAAGTCAGGTATTTCACAGTATTTTGAAGGGTTCATAATATGTAGATGCAGACATGTGACTGCTCTTACAGGCAATATTCAACCCCAAGAGTTTAGATTCCTTCAGACTAGATTACTAAATAAAGTTGAGAACAGGAAATACATTGATTTCAGGTCTTCACAACTGTAGGACATTACATCTTAACCAGAAGTGTGCATTAGATCCATCATGGAACTGATATGTAAGATCCTGCTGTTTTAAACTTCAGATTGGGGTTTAATGCTTTGGCGTCTAACATGAGAAGGATAAAGGACAAAAACCAAACCAAACCAAAAACTCCTCAACATATCACAGATGTTTCTAATTTAACTACTACTATAGAATAAAATTCTATAATTCAAATAGTACTACAGCATGAAAATTGTATTCTGGCTATCACATGGACTTACGGTTTTATAAAATGCTAAATTTATCATACCTAAGGTCTAAAATCTTTAAGGCTTAACATTTTGTTCATATCAATCCTGTGGTATGTTTATGAGTGAGAGGACAGAACCCAAAATCAACTATTACCTGCAGTACAGAAATTCCAAGTTATTCCAATTCACTGCATATAATCTCAAGCTTGTACACAGCAGTGGTCTCTCTTCAAGTCTTGATGTTATGGACAGCATTTCTCCCAACACTACAGTGATTCTAAATAGATAACTTTCAATCCCCACAGGAGGAATTAAACATTTTACATCTGAAATTTTAAGGTCAGTTTATTAAGTTCAATGATGAAAGCTATCAGAAGAATATTCTCCTGAAAATTCTTTTTTCTTAGAAAAAAAAAAAGGAAGGAAAATGCAACCCTCTCAGCACAGCCACAGATGCTGTGGCAGTCACACCACCCCACAGATGGGGGCAGTCCATTAGTCGGTCAAGTCACTCTCTGGGTCGGCAGGATTGTAGTCCGGATCATCCTCATCATCCTCCAGCTCCAAGTCATCCATTTCTTGGAACAAAGACTCATCAACTTCCACGTTATTTCCAGCTACAAAAGGGAAAGAGAATTTATCTTAATTCTTATGCAGGAATAAAAGATTTAATTCACTGACAACATGAAACAGAAACTTTCAAATGTACTCATGAGGTGTAAATGATAAAATATCAAAGTACAACTGCAAATTAAAAATGCTCTATCTGTTGTCTCGGTCAGCAGAGACTGAGACATTCTAGAATAACTTCAGGCTTCATCTCAAGGTCTAAAAATCCAGTCATAAAATCAAGCTTTCTAGAACAAATTTTATTTCATTTATAGATTCAAACTGAACTAACTATACTTTCTATTAGTTTCCTGAAAACCAGTTATATGCCTTACCAAGATTCTAAATGTGTAAGCCAACTAGGAACCAGTACATGGGCTCTGAATTAATATGCATTAAACACCTGTACTCTTTAGTTTGTCTGATGTAAATAAAGGTAAGGTACTAGAGCACTCTTAAATCATGAATTTTTTAGATCTTCCCTACCTCTCATGCTAGCCACAGCTCATAAGCATTCAATTTAATGGAAAGATGATGAGAACGGTTCTTGCTTTTATGTTAATAACAGTTAAATAGTAAAAACCATTTTGTAATCCTGGGCCAAAAAATAATTACTTCTGTCTGGTAGAAGTAGAAAGGCTTCACTGAGCAAAGATAAATTTATCTTAAAGATAAATTGTAATCCACTAGAAATAAAGGGTCCAGGATGAAGCAATTCTAGGCTGAGTAATGCAAAGGAAGACAGGAAAGTTAAGACCTTGAGTAATTCTAACTGGAATCCAGGACTCTTGTAGAAGAATATCTGAAGATAACGATAAGAGTGCCGTTTTCAGAGTTCTGTTAGTCAACCTTTGCCTCCATACAGTCAAGAACCATGAAAGGATTTTAAGGAGAGAAAAAAACATGATTAAGTTTTGATTTTATACCTATCATTTAAATGGCAGTGACTATCGAAGGACTAAGGAGGATAAATCAAGTAGGTAAATTATTTGAGAGCCTACAGGAAATCTTTAGTTAAACAAGATCGAACTCTCAAATCACTACAGGAAAGAAGGCATTTCAGAGATAGGTTTTATAGGCAACTTTTAGTAACTACTGAGTATGAGGAGATAACTGATCCATTAAATAGGGAATGAAGTCAGTAATGAATGAGGATACTAACTTCAAAAGGGCAAGGCAAACTTAGATCTCTCAGTAAAAAAGGAAATAAAAACAATTTTTAAAAAATTCCTAGAGGAAGATAGAAAAAGATATGTTGTAAGGTTTGTTGTTGTTGTTGTTATGTGCTGTTGAGTCGCTTGCAACTCAAAGCGACCCTATGTACAGCAGCCCTCACCTTTGTTCTATCCTGTGCAAATCTCACTGTCTCCCACACACCCACCTCAATTACCCCAGTCACTGAATCAATCCACCTCATAGAAGGTCTTCCTCTCCTGCACTCTCCCAAGCATGACGTCCCTCTCCAAAGACTGGTCCATCCTTATAACATGTCCAAAGTATATCAGACAAAGCCTCAGAATCCTTGCCTCCAAGGAGCAGCCTCGTTTAAGCCTCTCCAAGATAAACCTGTTCATTTTCTTAGCAGTCCAAGGAACATTCAATACTCTTTCCAGCACGACAGCTCAAAGGCATCAATTCTCCTTCTATCTTCCCTAGTCATTGTACAGTTCTCTGATGCATAACAAGTGATTCCAAAGACCATGGCCTGTATCTCGCACACCTTAGTCTCCAGAGTGACATTATTGCTCTTCAGCACTTTGGAGAGGTCCCTAACAGCAGACTTTTCCATAGCAATATGTCTTTTAATTTCCTGGCTGCTGGTGCCAAGAGTGTTGACTGCGGAGCCAAGCAAACTAAAGCTGTGAACAATCTCAATCTCTTCATCATCCATCCTGATGCTGCCAATTCGCCCAGTGGTGAGAATCTTTGTCTTCTTAATATAGTGCCTTAATCCATATTGATGGCTGCAGTCCTTGACCCTCTGCAGCAAGCACTTCAGGTCTTCCTCAGTTTTAGCAAGCAGGATTGTGTCATCTGCATAAAGCAGATTGTTACTGAATCTTAAATCAACCCTGATAGCACACTTCTCCTCATATAGCCCAACCTCCCAGATAATCTGTTCTGCATATAGGTTGAAAAGTATGGAGCTAGGACACATCCCTGGCGTATGTCCTTCCCAATTTTGAACCATGCAGTGTTTCCTTGCTCTGTTCTGACGACTGCCTCTTGGTCCAAGTGTAGGGTTCTGATTAGCATGATCAAGTGTTCTGGGATTCCCCTTCGTCTCAGAGTCAGCCAGTTTGTTATGATCCACACAGTCAAAAGCCTTTGCATTATCAAAGAAACACAGACATTACTTTGGTATTCCCTGCTGTCAGCTAAGATCCATTTAACATTAGCTATAATATTCCTAGGACCACGACCCCTTCTAAACCCAGCCTGGACTTCTGCTGATGTGCTGTTCTAGTCAATTTTGGATTATCTTCAGCAGAATCTTATTTGCATGTGGCATCAATGATATTGTTCTATAATTTCCACACTCTGTTGAGTCACCTTTCTTTGGAATGGGAACAAATATAGATCTCTTCCAGTGAGTAGGCTAAGTGGTTGTTCTCCAGATGTCTTGGCACAACTTGGTGAGCACATCTAGAGCAGCATCTGTTAGCTAAAATGCATCAAGGTTTAGGTATTGAATTTCTGAAAAGACTATGCTATGGATTAAATTGTGCCCTCTGAAAGAAATGGAAGTTCTAAACTATAATTAGGACCCTACTTGGACATGGAATTTTTCTTTTGATGTGTTAATGAGTTCAGGCTAGTGCAGGGGTGGATTCTAAAATGAATCACTTTTGAGTTCTACAAAAAACTAAACAGATACAGAGACACACAGTTGAAAGATTATCTACAAAGAAATGCCAAGGATTGATGGGAGATAAAAGAAATAAGAGTGTCACAGGAGGAATGAATACAGACAACCCCCAATTTGAATGTTAGCTTCCAGAACTGGGAGAATATAAATTCTTGCTCTTTAAAGCCATTCCCTTGTAGTTCTTGGAGCATGAAGTAACACAAGTACACTATAAAAATCTTGGAGCTGCTGTAACATTGAATACAAGAACATAAACAGTTTTTAAAATGTCACGAGTCAGGAAAGACTCGTAATTTAGCAGTGGACCACATACACATGGCTTCTTCACTTACTCCAGGAAGTAATCCAGGAGCAAGGCTTTGAGTCAGACACTAGCTCCTCAGCTGGCAAAGTGAATATAAGAGAAGGTTATTGGTGTGTTTACCTCTGACATGCTATTAGGTATGTGACAGAATATGGGGCTTAATCTATGAAACACACATAAGTTTATCATCCAGAATGGGAGATCTTTCTACACTGTTTTTTGCTAGATTGTCAGTGCTTAGCTAATAGTAAGGAGTACAGTAACTATTTACTTGTAGATAAATGAGTGAGCAGCAAGAAGGAAGTAGAGCTGGGAGAAAAGAAGAAAAGTACATGGGACAAGAAAGGCTAGTAGGGGAGGTACTACTTTTTTGGTTAGAAATGCGCTAGAACTCCAGATGCAGAAGTTTTTACAAGCACCATGACAGTGGAATATAGCGTCTCCACTGATTGTATTTATCACAGATCTAAGTATTTGCAGAAACACAATCACCTCAATCACAGTGGCCCAAATGAGTACTGGTGAGAGGTTACTGTGGCATTATTTTTCTATCTGTTGCTATTGCTGATGCTGCTGGGTTATCAGAATTTTTTTTAAAACCCAACACTGTTATAAATTACATTCAGTACAAACTGTACTGATCAATAACTGATCAGTAATTTTCAATTACTCATAATGGATTTTAGAAATTTATTCTTTAAAATGCAGTCTTAGATAAAAATTTTATATTAAGGAGTCATCACTCTGATTTTAAGAGTTTAAAATGAAAGTGTGTATTATATAAACATAGAATTCTAATATTATCTTACCATCCTCCAAGAACTGTATATCAGACGTATCAAGATTATGATCTGTTTCAAATAGCTGTTTCCCTAAAAGAAATAAACATGTTTAATGCAAATGACATATTACTCCATCACCTCTATGACCCTTTAAAAAGTAGAGTAAGAAAGCAGAGTCCAAAAGCCTGTGTTTTTCTGTGAATTTCACTAACTTTATAACCTAAACAGTTGTAGACATGCATCTGCACTAAAACAGGACCAATGAAAACTTAGTCTTTTGTATAGTCCTAGAAAAACAGAGTGGTTTGACTCTACTGCTCTGAAGGCTTATGATCCTGAGAGTGTTATGCTACTTCTATCTTAGGAGTTCAACACTTTTATCAAAGATAGCGAGGAAAATTAATTACCCGTTTTTGTGAAGAAATATCAAATATCAAAATGTAGATTTATTTTCTAAGTTTCTCTTACACGCACTACTTCACTAGAAGCCTGTCCAAAGAATCCCAGAGGAAGGAGGGAAGATGCCATACCTGTTAACTTATTTTTTCCTGCTTGTTCCTCTTCTTTCATCCGTTTCTTTTTAATTTCCAAGAGTTCTGCATCAAACTTGGCTTTCCAACTTAAGAAATTTTCAATTGTAACAGGAGTGCCATGAAAGAGTTGCTTTGGAGAAATACAAAAAACCACCACAAAAAAAAGATGTAAGTTCCGAGAGAACAATTAAAAATAAAAGCTGATCTTTTTCAGGCAAATGAACATAACTGGTTCAGGAGAAATGGAAAAATAATGTTTCAAATTATGAGTATTTACTATGCTTTCTGTTGGCATTGCTACTCCTATTGATTTTGGTAACTTACTTTGGAAGTTAATGCATTTTTTAATTTTTATTACAAAAATTAAAGGTAATACGTAATGTTTTCCTATTCAAAGAGATGAAAAAAAGCTGTTGTTGCCAATACTGACATATTGTGCCTACATATTAATTTTTTCTTTTTTAAATTGATTTTCAATCATTCATATGCATTTATAATTTACAACTGATCAATGTCATTTATCACAATGTCTCGTCAAATCCTCACCATATCTTGATTTTCCCTTCACCTCATCCATCCATCAACTAATCTTTCTGGCCCTAGCACTTTTTTTGTTCTTCATCCTCCTTTACCCTCCACTTTCCTTCCTTCCCCCTCCCCATTTGATGTATGTTCAGTTGCTAACTGCAATACATATATTGTCTGTTCATCTTTTCTTTCCAGGTTGATCTTCCTTTACTTTAATCCCTGAGTGTTCATTGTCTGTAAAATCTATTTCTGCCCACTGTGTCCCTAAAACCCCTCCTATAGTTAGTGTTTTCATACAGCATTTGTTCTGTTGTGACGTAGTTATTTTACTCAGCATAATGTCCTCTAGACTTGTTCAGTGTGTAATGTTGAGTTCTTTATTATTTTTAATGCTGTATAGTACTCCATTGTATGAACATACTACCATTTCTCTATTCATTCTTTGTTGATGGTGACTTGGGCTGCTTACATTTCTTTGACAGTGTAAATGTTGCAATAAACATAGGTATACATAAGCCTGTTGTGTTTTAGCTCTGATCTCCTTAGGGTACATTCTCATTAGTGGAACAGCTGGGTTAAATGGGATTTCTGTTTGCACCTATTTGGAGAAAAGCTGAGCTGTCTTCCATAGTGGCTAGACTGTTTTACAATCCCACTAACAACTCAGGAGATCCAATCTCTCTGCATCCTACCTAACACTGATTGATTGTGACCTGCTGAATTTTGCTGTTGTTGATGGGGTGAGATGGTATCTCGTTTTGATCAGCAACTCTTTAAAGTTTACTGATTTTTCTCTAAAGGCTAGTGATAATTCACATTTCCTCAAATGCTTGTTAGCCATCTGAATATCCTCTTTGGTGAAAAATCTTTTTATATCTTCTGCCAATTTTGTATTTGGGTTAGCAATCTTTTTCTTGTTGAGATGCTGTGGTATTCTATCTACATATTAATTTACATTATTAATATCACAGCTTTTCTATTTCACAACAAATTAGAATTTGAGATTTCCATTTTCTTTGTTGTTGCTGTTGTTAGGTGCCATCGAGTCAAGTACAACTCATAGTGACCCTATGAACAAAAGATCTGAACCCAGTCCTATCCTGCACCATCCTCACACTTCCTGACAAACAACAGCCCACTATAGCAGTCACCTTCGGAATCCACCTAGTTAAGGGTCTTCCTCTCCTTCGACAGCCCTCCACCCTTCCCAACATCATGTCCTTTTCCAAGGAATAAAACCTCTTAGCAATATGTCCAAGGTATGTTAGGTGAAGCCTCATCCTTGCTTCCAAAGAGCACTCTGGCTGCACCCTCTCCAAGATATTATCTATTTTCTTGGCCACCCATGAAATAAATGTCCAGTGCTCTTTTCCAACACCACAGATCAAAAGCATTCTTTTTCTGTCATCTTTATTCATTGTCCAGGTCTCAAATGCATAGCTAGCAACCATGATTCAGACCATGGCCTGAATCAGATGCACCTTAGTCTTCAAACTGAACTCACTACTCCTCAACAATCTGGAAAGGTCCCTAATTACAGATTTTCCCATTGCAATGTGTCTCCTTATTTCCTGACTCCTTGTACCAAGGGTGTTAATTGTGGATCCAAGCAAGATAAAGCTGCTGACAGTTTCAATATCCTCTCCATCCATAATGACATTGGTCTAGTGGTAAGAATCTTTGTTTTCTTGATACTGAGATGCAATCCATACTAAAGGCTGCATTTTTTGACAAGAGCTTCAAATCCCCCTCACTTTCAGCAACCAAGGTTGTGTCATCTGCATAATGCAGGTTATTGATGAGTTTCCCTCCAATCCTGATGCCACACTCCTCTTCTTAGTCTAGCTTTCTGGATAATTTACTCAGCATATAGACTGAGTGGTCGCTGTGAAGTTGAACACTGTGACACTGATGTGTCAAATGTGATAATGGTTACTCATGGTGGACAGTGTTTGGTGGCACTTCCTGGCTAAAACAAGCTTGGAAGCAGGAGTGGCATCCATTTCCGTAAATAGCTTGCCTCCGGGAAACCCTATGAGCCTGGAGAGAGGATGAAAGTCACGCAACTGTGGAGGACTTTCGTTCATAGGGTCGCTATGAGTCGCCTACGACTCAACAGCATTTAACAACAATAACATATAGACTGAACAGGCATGGAGACAGAATACATCCCTGACACTCTCCCTTCCCAATTCCAAACCATGCAGTACTCCCCTGTTCTGTTGGCACAACAGCCTCTTAGTCCAGGTACAGGTTCCTCATGAGCACAATCAAGTGCTCTGGGATTCTAATTTTTCCCAATGTCAGCCACAACTTGTCATGATCCACATAGTCTAATGCCTTTGTACAGTCAAGAAAGCATAAATACATTCCTCTGGTATTCCCTACTTTCAGCTAGGATCCATCTGACATTAGTAATGATATATGGTACCACAGCCTCTTCTAAATCACGCTTGAACTTCTGGCAATTCCTTACCTATGTACTGTTCCAGCCATTTTTGAATGACCTTCAGAAATATTAGTCAACATTTAAATTACTTTGGTTAGGGCTTTTAATTTGTTCATCTGTACCATAAATAATTTCTATCTGATATTTCTATGTTGTGCTTTTCCTGAATCATTTACTAACACTTTTCATGCTTTGCAATTGGCTAACTCTAGAGACTTCTAAGATTTACTCTAGTAAATTAGCAAAATTTTGTTAAGAGTTTTGATTTTTTGTGATTCCTGGGGGGAAAAATTAAAATGTCAAAAACAGGAGAAAATAAAAATTATACCTTTTCAGCTTCTTCTGCTTCTTTTTCTTTTTGTTTCTTTTCTTCTTCCCTTCTAGTTTTTATCTGGTCTACTATTTCATTTAATTTTTCTTGCACAGCTGACACTAAAGTAAAGATCATTACCATACCAAGGTTTTCTTCTGCCTGTGTGACAAAATGACAAGTTCTCAGAAAAATAACAAGAACGTATTCTTAAAATGTTTATATGTAATCACTAAATTCCACATATTCACAATATGATTGCTAACTTAGTTCACACAGGCCGTGATGGCATAGTTTTTAACAGGTCAGGTTGCTAAGTGTAAAGTCAGTGATTCAAATCTACAAGAGATTCCAAAGAAGAAAGAAAGACGGGCAGTCTCCTCCATTAAAGACTTACAGGATCAGACACTGTAATCAATTCAATGGGAGTGGGGGGTGTGTGTGTTTGTATGGAGAGAGAGAGAGAGAGAATGTTAGAGACTGCTGTATTGACTTTGACTCATTGTGACTTCACTGATAGAGTTTACTTGGCTATAATCTTTATGGAAGCTGGCTGTTTGATCTTCCTTCTGTGGTCTTTTTTGGATCTGAACCATCAGTCTTAAGTTTTGAAGATAAGCACTTGGCTTGGTCACCAATGTTAGGCATAATGATATACTCATTCCTCACTTACCAACTATCTAATTATCAAACATTCTATACATATAAAAAGAATTACTATCCAACTAATTTGCATACTAATTACATACATATAACAGCAACATACATGGGTTTGAAGCAAGAGTAACACTGCTTATGACTGTTAAAGTTATGCATCAACTTGAGTGAACCATGATTCTCCGTGGCTTGTTTAGAAGTTATATAATGATGATATCTGGCAGTTATATAATAATACAGTCATCCTCAGTCTGTTATCTCACATGGTCATCTTCTATTTTTGCATAATGCCAATGTCTGTGGAACTGAAGTATATCAATAAGTGAAGAATATGTGCATATTGTCTCTGACTTTTTAACTTATAACAGTATTTCAGTAAATTTTGCTTGATAATAATATATAAAGGTAGAATTCAGTAAATCTTTTCCAACAATAACTAGTAATATTCACTCTCTAAAATGTTTTCAGAGAGTTCTGATGGCCTAGTCTAAGGAGTTGTATTGCCAACCCAAAGGCACTGGATTAAAATTGGCTAGCTGCTCTTTGGGAGAAAGACAATTTCCTCCCTTGTCATTTGCAACCTCTGGAAAACCACTGCAGGAACCAATCCAGTTATATAACATAACAACAACATAGAAAACATAATATATTCTTCGTATTATATAGTTCCTTCTGAGCTATGAAAATGATCTGGACATTGAAGTCAAAGTGATTTCCTCATCTGACATAATATTAAAGAACTTAAGTACTTTTATAATATATCTTTACTTTTTTTCATATGCATGTGGTTCAATAATAAATATAAGTGTAGCTCAAACTGATGAAAGGGTTGTAATTCTAAAGTTTCCTTAGAAGATGGCAGAAGTTGAAGACAGAACAATATAAGGTAACATATCTTGTTTCTTCACAGACAGAATTCAAAGAAGTAGACAAAAATAACTTCAAAATACATTAGCCTGAATCTTACTACTAGGAGCAAATATATATATATATAAAATAAAATTTAGCAAGGCAATGATTTTAAGTACTTCTTTGACAAGGCTGCTCTCAGCAGCATTTGACTGGGTACTTCATCTTGTCTATGAAATAACAACAAAAACAATTCACTGTCAACAAGTCTGAACCAATTCACAGCAAACCAACTAGAGGCTTTTCAGAGACTATACAGCACACAAACAGGAAATGTCCATCACAGAGCAGTCAGTGGCCTTTAATCACTGGCCTTTGGGGTGGCAGCACAATTCCTTACACATGAGATCACCAAAGCACTTTCTACTGTAAGATTCCCAAATCTATGACTCTAAACAAACCTGTCAAGAGCCACACTCATAGAAAAACTGACTTCTGGGCATAATCATACGGTTATCTCCCAGGCACTCAACCTTCAAAGAATAATCTTCTCTCAAAATCTACTGACAGGTTATCTACCTCAGAGAAACACAGCCACCCTCCAAGCCTGAGGATTCTCATCCCATTAGCTCAAAGTGAAGAAGACTTAAAACACTTGCCGCAGAAAATCAAAGACAACAGCTTCAACATCAAAAAAACAAACATCTGCAACTCTGAACAAATGAACAGGCAGCACCATGATACATGGAGAAAAGACTGGAGTTGTCAACAATTTCATTTTACATGGATCCACACTCAATACCTATGGCAAAAGCTATCAAGCAATCAAAAGATATATTGCATTAGGAGTATCTGCTATTGAGGACCCCTCCAAGGTGAAGAGCAATGATGTCAGGTTAAAGACTAAGGCCTACGTGATGAAAACCATGGTATTTTCAACTACTTTCAATGCATCTGAAAGTTGGGAGTGAACAAGAACGACAGAAGAATCATCAATGCCTTTGAACTGTGGTGCTGGACAAGAGTACTGAATATTGCATAGACTACCAAAGAACAAACAAGTCTGTCTTGGAAAAATTGCAGCCAGAGTGCTCTTTAGAGGTGAGGATAGTGAAGCTTCATCTCACCTACTTTGGACAGGTTGGTAGGAGGGGCTACTCCTTGTAAAGGGACATCATGCTTGTACAGGTCAGTCAAAGATAAGAAGATACTTAACAGGACAGATTACAAAATAACTGCAGCAATGGGCTCAAGTATGTCAGAGATGATGAAGATGGCACAGGAAAGGACAAAGTTTAGAACCGTATGGGTCTTGGTAGATGCTACTGTACCTAAAAACAACAGCAGCCAAAACTCAAAAGATGTGTAACATTCAGAAAATCTGCTCCCTCGCCAAAGTGCTGAAGACCGCAATGTCAGTTTAAACAATAAGGTGTGCCTGAGCCATGCCATGGTCTTTTCAATTGTCTTCCAATTTGAAAATTGGACCATAAAGATGACAGAAGAATCTCTGTCTCTAAGTTGTGGTGTTGGAGAAAAGTACTGAATTTTGAGAGATATTTAATTGACAAAAGAACAAATAAATCTACCTTGGAGGAAGTAAAATCAGCATACTCCTTAGAGTCAAAAACGGTGAAATTTCATCTCACATATTTTGTGCATGTTGTTCGGGGGGCCAGTCCTTGGAAAATGACATCATGCTGGGACATTAAGGAAGACCCCCAACTAGATAGACTGGCGACATATTCACTGGCTGTAACAATGGGCTCAAGCCTATCAGAGATGCAAGGCTGGAACAGAACTAGGCAAACTTTAGCTCTGTTGTTCATAGGTTGCTCTGAGTTGTAATAGACTTGTTGGCACCTAGCAACAACAAAAATAGCATCTCTTATCAATTCATAATTATCATTTAAATTCTTTATTTCTTCTCTATTGTCTTATCCGTGCTCAGGACATTATCACCTGTTGCTTGAATACTACTGGAAACTCTTAACTGGTCTTTTTAGACCATAATGGTCTTATCTCTACCAATAACCTTCAGATTCTCAAACATACACATGCATCAATCACACAACCAAAATGGAAGAGAATTTTTTTTAAAAAACATGAAACTGATCTAAGCATTTTTCAAGATTCTTTCAGTCCTATTACTTGTCATCAGCTACCTCAAAAAGCTCAAGTAATTCAGTATAACTAGAAATTCCAGGACAAACGTATGATTTTTCTCTTTCATTTCTCTACCCTCAAATGCTTCCAACTCTCTTTTTTGCCTGGTGAACTCTTCCTTCTAATCTCAGTTTATAATGTCTCAAATTTACATCCTTACATAAAATAGTCCAGAATAGCATTTTTCACACACAGAGATGATTTCTACTTTGCTAGTCCATATTCCTCACTAGAGTGTAAAATTTGTGACAGTAAAGGTCACAGAACAATGCCTGGTACTTAACAAAGCATAATAACAATTCTACCCAAAATATTCTAAAATGATAGATTCCTACCTAAAACATTCAGTCCATATAGTGATTTAGAGCATTAAAATTCCAACAGAAAAACAGGCCCATTCAACTGAAAAAGAGACAACTCAAAATTTATGTGGTGAGATTTAGAAGTCAGAATTTTGTCAACATCAACTCACTGGATTTTCTGGTTTAATAATTTTTAAAATCATTATTAATTTATTTTAAATTCATTTAAAAATGAAAATTACATATTATTCTCACTTCTTCATCAATTCCTTCTCACATGAAAACATCTACTGCTAGTAGATGTCAGCAAACGAGTATCAAGAGGGTGTGTGCATAGAAAAGAAATTAGTGCAACGAAGCTGCAGATTAAGCTGACAGGTCAGAGTATGTGACATTCCTAATTATACATAACCTAGACTCTAGCTATTCTGTTTCCAGAGACTTTGCACCAGTAAACTAGTAAGTTATGCATTCTTTCCAGTTATTCAAAAATATGAGTGTCTACTACGTGCCAGGTACTAAGGATTCAAGAGAGTTCTTGCACTAAGAACTTACAAATAGGAATGTGTTTAAGGAAATGATAGTAAAAAATCAGCCAAATATGAGAAAAAATTTCAGCTGTTTTTAAAAGAATATGTGAATTTACATGTTGTTTTAAAATACAAAGATGTCAATAATATACTCGTCCATGACAAAAAGTTATAAATGCTTGACCAGAATGACAAGGCAAATGAATAATGAGAGTCCTGGTGATCTAGTGGTAAAGAAATGCACTGTCAACCAAAAGGTACGTGGTTTGAATCCACCAGCTGCTCCACAGGAGCACGAGCCATCTCTTTTCATATGATTTACTGCATCTGAAACCTCGCTAGAGAATAAGCTATAGGTTGGTTCTGACTTGACAGAATGGGTAAGAATAACAGCCTATGATAAAACCAGACCAAAATGTTCATAAAGGTAATTTATAACTGGTTGAGAGATTAAAAGTAATCTTTATCTTTTTTCATGATTTTCTGAGTTTTTTAGCTTCACTACTTTTTAATTGAAAATTAATGGAGAAAAAAGCACAAATATTCCCTGAAAGCATTTAATCTTGTGATCAATGCCAGAAAGTAATAAAAATTGTCTTTTGGAATAGAAGGAGTTGGAATATAAATAAAGTATTAAATACATAAAAAATTCATTCAGACTTAATAATTTAAAGTGTGAGTTCATATAGCATGACCTTTCCAGGTTCTCTATAAGGTTTTAAAATGGAATGTGCTGAGTCAAATGGTGTTAGAATTATAATTTCATAGTACGTGACATATGAACAGGTTCCAAGATCAGCCCAAATTCTTAACTGATAAATTTTATGTTGTTTTTCATTTTATAATAGCTCTAAATGTTTTTTAATAACACCCATGTTCAGAAAAACAGCAGTCTTTGGATTATATACTTATTTTTCTAAGGTATAGAGGCAACCTAACACAAAATAAATAGAAATTGCAGAGTAAATGACCAATATGCATGTAAAAATTTCCCAGAAATGAAACACATTAATTTCTGACATCCTTAGTCTCCACTACAGAAAATGAAAGCAGAACAACTAAAAGGCACATCATCAAAAACTATAGAAGAGCACTATGGTGAGAGCTTCTGCAAAGAATATAAAAACGCTGTGTCTGCTGCCCAATTTGCAAATTACTTTATAATTAGCCTTTTTGTTTTTAATTGAAAAAAAATTCAGAAGACCAGGAAAAAGTTAAAATTCCCAGAAGCTTTCATTAGAAGAAAGGAAAAAAGAGATTGCATACAGTGCACTGAGGAGGGCACTGAAAATTAACAGAAACACACATCTTCACAGCAACTATGAAAGCTACGCTTTCCTTCAAAACAAGGAGGAAATATCATTTCCAAGCAATAATGCTGTTCTCAGTCACACACTGATTAAGAAAGCTAATTCTCTTAATATCCTCCTTTTCAAGGAAGTACTGAAGAATGATTTGTTCTTTTAAAAAGGAAAAAAGAAACCAATAAGAAATAATCAGGAACAAGGAGGGAAGAGGTGAAAGAAATAGTCAGGATGAAAAGAAACAGATCAGTAACAGCACAGTACTGGTTCTATTTAAAAAGTACCAGGTATACACATGTGAAAGGATTTCCTGATCCTTGAAATTAATGTATTAACTTAAGGCCAATTCAAGTCAAATTTTAAAATTCTACTAGAAGACATAAAATGTTCTTTCCTTACCTGTGATGCTAATAATTTTAAAATATCTGATATGTCACCATCTGCTAGATTTTCCTGGGAGAATATTTCATAAAACGGAACTTCATCTGGGTATTTTTCACTATATGTAAACTTGAGCGTAGTCTGGACAGCTGAGATACAAGAATAAGAGCTTAATTAAATACAGATTCATTAAAAAGAGAATAATTTAAAATGTAAAATATGGAAAGATTAAATCAGTAATTACTTTACAAACGCCATTTAAAAACAGTACCAAAAATATTTCCTATGAAAGCAAAACCAGGTTATTAGCAAACCACAAAAATAATCCCCGACATAAACACCAAAACCAAACCTTCAAAAGATACATCATTTTGAAGAAATTCCAAAGAATCACTCCTTTCACACAGAATGTATTTATTTACTTGTCAGCATTTTACTGTAAGCACTGCATATCAACAAAGAGCTACTCATTTAAAAATCCTCCAAAGATAAACAGTACACACTGAACATGAAATTCAGACAAAATACCACTTTAGGCTGATTTCCAGGCCTCAATCAAGAGGCTAGCTCCTCGTTCGCCAATGTCTGCATAATGCCCACTGAGGTTTACAGAAAATCTGGTTTTGAACTGGACAGTCTGAGAGATTTTCTGGGAAATGTTTAAGTCTGCTCATTCCCACTCACCTTTCTGCCACACAGTGCATCTTGTCATCTTTCTTTTTTTTTGCACACAAATATGGTTGTAATGTTACTGCTAGAACAAAGGTTAGCTTATTCGTCTTTAATTACTACTATGACTACTACTAGAAACAATAAGGAAGCTCAGTGAGTTGCACTGTGAGGCCAAAGGCAATGCCTGTCAGTTTGAACCCACCAGTTGCTCCGAGGGAAAAGATGGGTTATATCTTCCCATGTAATTTACAGTCTCTCAAAATCATCTTGGAAGGTCAGCGATGAGTCAGTTATGATGTGACAACATCAGTGAGTGTGATTTCATATTGAAAATTTAGAAATACAATAAAGGAAAAAGAAATCACAGTCCTGCCACCAGAAAAGACTAATCATTATTACCATGTCAAAATAATGGCCTGCCAGTATCTTTGTAAGCAGGTCCCTGGAAGGTGAAAACAGCATTCAACTCTGGCAGCCCAGTGCACAGACATTCCACTGCTAACCAAGCCTGCTCACCTCCAGCAGTCCAAATCAACTCACTCTACCGCAGTGGGCTGGCGGTCTCCTCTTTGTAAGGGGAGCAGCCCCTGACACCTGAGGGACTACTCTAAATCATAATTGACCTGGCAGCAGTATTAATCGAAAGGATGGCTCACTGAATCTGGCTAGAAGGACTGCAAAAGAAATGTCTAGAAATCAGCTCTCAGAAAAGATTACAACGAAGAAAAATCTAATCTGTACCACAGGAAGAAGCCATGAGTTGGAACTGACTCCACAGTAGTGGGTGTGTTTGTGTTTCTCTTTAATGTTTCATACAAAGCTTTACATTGTAAGTTACATTATATTCACATGCATTTATAAATGTATTTTACAGAAATATACATAAAATTTCAAACAGGATCTTTTCCAATTTTTTAAAATATCCAATACAAATATAATTTCATTCCAAAATGTTACTATTTGTTAGTTACTTAAATTTCTCCTTCCCCCCACCTCAGTTAGTTAGGAAGAATGATATAATAAAGCATCTGCGGATGAAGTATCTTTGTTGCAATGATGCCTTTCTTAGAAAACATATTATACAAATAAAATTGTTATTGGATTATTTGTTGTTGTTGTTATGTGCGGTCGAGTCGTTTGCGATTCATAGC
>NW_006399752.1:16839995-16840980 GCF_000299155.1 Elephantulus edwardii
GCAGTCAAATGCCTTTGCATAATCAATATGAGCATAATCTTCCAAACGAAATAATCTCTAAACAGCTCTCTTGAACATCTATTTTTTTACATTTCCACCAAGACTGCTAATTTCTTGGACAAAATTATATCTTATTTTCCTTTTAATCTGCATTTTTAACTACTAGTGAGACTGAATTTTTATCTTTTAATGATCATATATATTTCTACTTTGAGAAATTTTATGTCTATTTCCCTTTTTACCTTTCTACTGGTGAGCTCAATAAAATGCAGTTTTAGGAAGGAATGATCAGTACAGTATAGGAGTATGTTCTTAAAAAAACATTAAAAATGAACTAAAGATATTAAGAACATGGGCGCTTTCTCTAGAAATCTTTAATTTTCATATCTGTGCAATTTTATGGAATATTAGTATCTGGAATTTTTTTTAAAAAATCTTTTTGGTGAGATCTGAGTGAAAGCTTACAGAACAGACAGGTATTCCATTTGACTACTTACCCACATTTTGTTTTATGATATTGATTACAATCCCCACACTGTAACAGCACCTTTCCCACTCCTCCTATCTATCCTTTCATTCTCTTCCTTCTAGCTTTCTGAGCTTTCCTCTGGGCAAATGCCACCCTTATGATCATACTATTTCAAAGACTAATAAGTCAGCAGCCTTACAGGTCCGATTACTGTTTGGATGAAAGTTGTGTCAGACTGTTCAACTCCACACTCAAATGGTATTTTGAATTATTTGATAAAAGAACACTGTCACACCATTTGAGCATACAAAATGGCATCATATGAAGACCGAGCTTGCTACAAAGGAGTTTTCAGTATGTTGAAAAGCAGTCAACCCAAAATTCATTTTGTGCTTAAATGTATTACATTTTTTTTAGATTTACATATAGTTATATTCCATATCCTTTTAATCTCGATTTAAAAAATATCTCAATGCTATCCTTATCCGGGAGGCTGGGCTCTATGAGGAGAAATGT
>NW_006399752.1:16842430-16843709 GCF_000299155.1 Elephantulus edwardii
ATAATAATAACAGCATGATATACTTTTAAGAGAGAGAAAAATGTAGCTAGGTATTTCTCCAGATACATTTATAAGAAAATATTTCAAAGACCATTTGCCATAAAGAAAAAGTTGCTTAAATAAAAGTCATTCAACGGATAACACACAGTCACTTAAACATGTTTGCAATAAATTTCTGTTTCTGGATAAGCATCTCTGACCTTTTTTCTGCATGCTGTATTATTATTTCTGTTTCAAAAAAAATGAGCTTTTTGTGCCAGAATCTGTTTCACCAGGAGCGAAGTTTACACAGTAAATGTTAAATTTAGCATCTCAACACCTGTAAATAATACCCCATGACAATGAGTGAAGAAAGGAGTTTAACTTAACTCTTCAGGTAGAACTTGGGAAAATCATAAGTACTTTTGGTTAAGACTTACTTTCATCATTTTCTCCAGCCTCAGATGTCACAGTAATGGTAAAACTGGGTGGCGTTTCTGAGAGTACTGTGAAAAAATATGCACAGAGGTAAAGTCAATAAAACGCTTCCTAGGATAGATGTTTCTTCCTTATTAGCAAAAATATCACTGTACAGACTTACTCTATTTCCATGTCTGAAAATTCAGACTGAACAGAACACACACACACACACACACACACACACACACACACATATAAAATGTACATTGATGAACTATTTAAATCTGGCATTGCCCTAATTAATCTGTAGAGAAGTAGCTATAATGGATACCTCCATGGAATTTTATCAAATCAGTTAACTAAAATTAAGTGTATCCACTTCTTACTCATTGACACAGTTAATTCCTAAAATAAATAAATACATTTTAAAAAAAAATCAGCATTATGAGAAGCTAAATCACACAAAAAAATGGAAAATGGAAGACAATGACTTCATTATCTAACTTCCAAGCCAACGAAAATCATGATCCAGCCAAGTTGATACATAACCTTAAGCATCAAAGCCAGCATTACTCTTCTCTTGAACATACACAGCAGTTTCCAAAACAAAGTTATGTTATACACTTACTCCAAGAAAACACTGGAGTAAGGGAAAAAGTCATCTGAATGGATAGCAGGACCCAGAAGATTTTTAAGACTGTTAATAAATAAATTTAACATAATTTCTTCATCGGTTTTCACTTTTAGTCATTAGCATTTAAAATACAAAATAGACAGTAGCAGATTTTCTGCTATTATCATAAATTAAAAATTCTGGATATTCTATAAGTGAGGTGAGTTATAACAATAGTTTTTTTAATTTTTTTTTCTATAATTATAT
>NW_006399752.1:16844595-16845700 GCF_000299155.1 Elephantulus edwardii
TGCATATATCTGCTTGGATGTCAGCTATGGTCTCTTCAGGGTATATTCCCAGTAGTGGAATTGCTGGGTCAAATGGTATCTCTATTTGCAACTGAGTTATAACAATAGTAACCATCAAGTAGGAACAGATTCATAACTGACCCTCCAGTGGGTTTTCAGAGATAATATATTTCACTGGAGGAGAATACCCATACTGCCTCCAAAAAGCACTGGTGGATTAAAACTACATGTCTTTGGGATGGCAATATAGCTTCTTAGTCTTTAAACTGACTTCACTGGTCTTCAGGACTTTGGAAAGATCCCTGACAGCCAACTTCCCAATACTATGTGTCTCCGGATGTCCGGACTATTGGTACCAAAGGTATTGTTGATTATGGATCCAAGCAAGATGAAATTATTGACAATTTCAATCTTTTCTCCATCTATCATGTTGCTTACTGGTCCACTGGTGAGGATTTTTGCCTTTTTAATGTTGAGATATAACCCATATTGAAGGCTGCAGTCTTTGATCCTCTGCAGCAAGCACCTCAGCTACATCTCGCTTTCAGCAAGCACTCTTTCCCCTATTTTAAACCATGCAGTGTTTCCTTGCTCTGTTCAGACAACAGCTTCTTGGGCTAGGTATACATTTCATATATACATAATTAAGTGTTCTGGAATACTCATTCCTATTCAGGCCCAGCTCTTACTGGCCTGAAATTTAATTTGCAATTATCCACAGAGAGATGATAACTAAAGCCATTAGAGTAAATGAGAACATTAGGGAGAAACAGTACAGAGAATTAGAGATCAGTGCCAAAAATCAGCTTTGTAAGGGAATGTTTGGAGAACAAAGTAAGATAGAGAATAAAGTAGGAGGCAGTAAGAAAAAAAGTCTTTAGAGGTTAGAATAAATTCAAGAACAAACAGAGCAATGAAAATCAAGGAAAAGAAATTTCAGGATTAAATGGAAGACAATTCTCACCCCCTTACTTTTCCTGCCAACTGTCTTTACTTATAGTGATTTTTCTAACAAGCAGATTTGATCACATTATTAGCTCTCAGTAGGAGCAATTCTCTATCTGTACACAGCACACTGGGATCAGTTATTAGAATTATATATATA
>NW_006399752.1:16845958-16847618 GCF_000299155.1 Elephantulus edwardii
TGACTCACAGTTAACCCTTCAGCAGGTTTCCGAGGCTGTAAATTACACAGGAGGAGACTGCCCATCTTTCTCCTCCAGAGTTCTGATGGATTCGAACAGTACAGTTTTGTTCACCTATTATCACTCTTCCTTTCCCGTTGTTCCCCTCCTCACCTGTTCCTGCTGCATCCTATCGACCTTCATGACAGGATTAGCAGCCTCTTGTAAATAACTTATCTGAATGCTTGCTTCTTCACTATATTATCTTAGATTAGGTATGTGTTTGGTACTGGGGAAAACAGAAAGATGTGGTTGTTGCTGTCATGTGCCACCGAGTCAGAACCAGCGCAAAGCTGACCCTCAAGCAGGTCTTCAGAGACTGTCAATAGCACAGGGGAAGACTCTCCATCTCTTCTTCCACGGAGCAGCTGGTGAATTCAAATCATGTGCCTTTAGGTTGACAGCACAACCCCTCACCCACTAGGCCACCGGATGCTCGCAAGAACATCATTGGGCTTCCTGACCGATTTAGCCACATTAACAACAACAAAGCCTGTTGCCTTGATGTCAATTCCCACTTTTAGTGGCCCTATAGGATATATGAGACTTGTCACATGACCTAAGGCTGTATACTCTTTACAGAAGCAGATTATCACAACTTTCCCCACAGAGAGAAGCTGGTAGTTTCAAACTGCCAACCTTTTAGCTAACTGCCAAGTTCTTAACCATTGAGCCACCAGGGCTCCTAGTCAGACTGAAGAGTGAGGAAAAAAATGGACAGAAAGAAACTATCAATCTGTAAGCAATCATGACGAAAGAGAAGCTCAGTAAGAACAGTGAATGGAATTTCCAAGGCAAAAATATCAGAAATGGTATTTTCAAGGTATAGGTAAATCTTTTAAGTGGCTATTGTTGATGTAATGTACCATTGAGTCAGAAACAACTTATAGCTGATCCCAATGGGTTTTCAGAGCCAATAAATCGCATAGGAGAAAAATGCCCCTCTTTCTCCCATGGAGCAGCTGGGGGATTTGAACCATGGGCCTACAAGTTGGTAACACAGCTCTTTACCACTATGCCACCAGAGGTGTAAAGTAAACTATTAGTTAATAGCAATACTGGGAATTATGAAGCCAAGTTACTAGAAGGATCAATAACTACTTTGATAAATTTCTAGCATAGATTACCTTGAATTTTTTTTTTTACTCTGTACCATCAAATCAGATCTGACTGGTACAAGAGGAGACTGCCCCTCTTCTCCAGCATACCTTTGGGATTGCAGTGAAGCTTCTTGCCACTAGGCCACCAGAGCTTCCCTGAACTTATTTTTTTAACAAGTATAAAGTATTTACACACATATATTACTCCCCATTAAACAATACGGTATGTTGTTGTTATGTGCCACTGAGTCGCTTGTGACTCATAGAGACCCTATGTACAAGAGCTAAATGCTGTTCTATCCTGTGCCAACCTAGCGATCTCAAACGCACTTATTCCCACAGCTCCAGTCACAGAATCGATCCATCTCATTGAAGGTCTTCCTCTCCTTCGCCGCCCCTCCACTCTGCCAAACATGATGTCCGTCTCCAAGGACCAGTCCCTCCTTGCAACATGCCCAAAGTATGTCAGATGAAGCTTCAGAATCCTTGACTCCAAGGAGCATTCTGGCTTCACCTTCTCC
>NW_006399752.1:16848978-16855317 GCF_000299155.1 Elephantulus edwardii
AGGCTGCTCCTTGGAGGCAAGGATTCTGGGGCTTCGTCTGACATACTTTGGACATGTCCTTGTAGAGGGATATCATGCTTGGGAGGGTGGAGGGACGGGGCAAGAGGGGAAGACCCTCTATGAGATGGATTGATTCAGTGACTGGGGTAATTGGGATGGGTGTGTCAGAGTAGTGCGACTGACACAGGATAGAGCAGGGTTTAGGGCTGTTGTACATAGGGTCTCTATGAGTCGCAAGCGACTCGATGGCACATAACTACAACAACAAACAATATGGACACCAGGCTGAAGAAGTTAAAAGTTATTTAAGAACACATTACCTGTACAATAAGACTCATTTATACAGTAAAATCTGTGACCAGATACAACAAAGAAAAAGGCTAGTAGCAAACACTGTCACTACCCTCAATATCCACTCCTCCGTTTTATACAAGCATACTGGCTTCCACTGTAAAGGCTGTTAATTTTCAGTCTCCCAGTGAGGTCTTAACAAATTAAAATGTTCCAACTAATACTAATGAGCTGTGAGTAGATAAGTCCTTTGACTGTTTCCAGGAAATCTCCTTAAGAAATTGATGCTTTCTACTATCATTCTATGGAAGCTTTGGTGGCCTAGTGGTAAGCAGCTGTGCTGACAACCAAAGGCATGTGGTCTCAATCCAGCATCTGCTCTGCAGGAGAAAGATAGACATTCTCCTCCCATCTAATTCACTGGCTCTGAAAACTTGTTGGAGGGGCAGCTATGAGTTGGTTCAGACTCACAGCACACAACAACAATACCGTGTATCAGAGATGATGAAGATTGTAAAGGATAGGGCAAGGTTCAGTTTCACTGTTCGCAGGGTCTCTATGAGGCTTAGTCAACTCAGAGGGCCTAACAACAATAACCACCTCTCTTTGTATACATCCCTCTAGCCTCCTGTCCAGCAATGGAATATTGCCATCTTGGGGAATGAGGCTGAGATCATACCTCAGAAAAAGTTCTAAAACAACAAGTCTTCAAACTTTGAAATAACAAATATGGAAACAATTTCTTACAAAGCCCTCTGCCTATTCCTTGAGATGTTACATAAAGAACATGACCAAAAGCAAACATGACTAAAGCAAAGTTCTCTAAGAAGTATAAATTATCTTCATTTATTTCAAAGCTTGTATAAAAGTGGATAGAAGTTATAGATGGGCTAATCTGTTATTGCAGAAAACTTGAATACAAGAAAAAACTCAAACTTCTATTACCCTCAATCACAATCTTCATATACTGTGACTCTGAGTAGAATTTCACACACTGAATAGTACCAAGCAGTCATGGATTAGTACAATATGAAAGACCCACAAGATTGTTTTAAAGCTAAACACATGCCACTCGGATTAATGCTAACAGGCAGAACAAGGAGCATTGGTGGTCTAGTGGAAAGAAGCTACACCGCAACCTCAAAGGCACGTGGTTCAAATCCACCAGCTGCTTCATGGGAGAAGGATGGGCATTATCCTCCTGTGTGATTAACTGCCTCTGAAAACCCAACAGCAAGTCAGTTTTGGGTCTGTTCTGCCTTGATAGAACAGCACAACAGAACAGCATTTAATGCGGGCTCTGGTGATTGTGTTTTAAAAGGTTGCACTACAGGACTCTGTTTGAATCCACCAACCAGTTCTAGGGGACAAAGGTGGGAAATCTCTGAAAATCCATGGAGGGTCAGCTATGAGTCAATTCAAACTCAACAGCACACAAAAACACAAGCTATTTTCTAAAGAAATTAAAAGAGTCATATGTCTTTTGTTTCTTCATTGCCTAGTATATTTCCAGAGTCCTAGAAAGAACCAAACAGCATGATTAAGAATCTATCACAGTATCCTACAGTCTGTTTTGTTTAGAGATCAACAGACAAACAAGGATAAAGAAAAGAGCTAGATGTCATACACATTTACCCAGAAAACCACATCCAAACCTCTTTTCACTCATGCCCTTAATATGCTTACAACACAGCTGCACTGTTGTCAGTAGACCACAAGAACAGAGCTGGACCTATAAAAGGGTGGCGGGGAGACATCTGCCTGTTGGTAATGCAGAACAAAAATACGCTATCATAGCAAGCAAAGGCTGGAACCAAAAAAACTAAACAATGAAAGAGAAAGATACTGGTGAGAATGCTTTACACGGTACTGCTGACAAGCAATGATGGGCAGCGCACAAGGCCACCGATGATAAATGTCATAAATTCAGGCTCTATTTATTCATATTGGTTTTATACGATCACTTCTTAGAAACAGAATATGAGGGGAGCCATATAAACAAAGCCCACCACCATGCCAATCTGGCTCCTAGTAACCCTGTCAGATATCCCAAGGTGAAGAGACAGCCTCATCTTTCTCCCCGGGACTAGATTCTGAATGCCAACTATGCGTGGTTCACCCAGTACATATTTTCATACTCTGCTGAAGCCTGACTTCATACAGAAGAAATGTCTTCCTTTAAAATAACCCACTCATTTGACATGAGTTCAAATGAAGTCAGGTGTGTCAGAGATGGTGTGGCTGCCTCAGAACAGGGCAAGGTTCAGACCGTCCTTAGGGTCAGTCGATTAGAGGAGGGCACACCACCACCACCATCCTGCAATCTTCTCTTCCCTCTAATGCCTGGTGGAGCTAGATCCCAAGTTCCACACATCCTTAAGGAAAGACTTCAGCAAAGAGTTCCAGACCTGACTCTGAGCACTAGCCTTACTACTAACACAGTCGCCTACAAAGTGCAAACCTATTACCTTTCCTGAACCTTCCATACTTTACTTATACAAGAGTCGAGATAAAATTACATCTAAAGTCCTTTCCCATCTAACAACCTCTGAGCCTAGGCAGAACTGAGAATGAACATACCATTTATTAGTCATCCTGCAGTATGCCAAAGTTTTAAATGAAACAATAAATTTACAAATTTCAGGGGTTGCCCAATCCTCTAAAATCGAATCTTGGTGATTCTAAAAGCAGTACTGTGTGAACTCCAAGAGTTTGAAATGATAATACCATTGGGGCAGGAGGGAAAAGGAGAACTGACAGCGTTGTGACTCTGGAAAAGACTTTTCCCACTTCGAGGAGTTCTCTATTTCTTATGTTTCTCTAAACCACAGGTTGCTGCAGAATACACAGAAAGCAAAGCGTCCCCGATTCAACCAAACCCGATACTCTCGCGGACCCTCACTAGCCTCATCCAGACTTCTGTCTATCTGTGGGCTCTCGGGTGTTGATAACTCGAGGGAAGTTAAGGAGCGTGCCCTGGTCGGGATGGCCACGCGCCCTCGCTGATGGCTACTTCACCTCGGTCAGAGGCTGAAGGCAGAAATAGCTACGGACCACTCTACCCTACCCCGAGACGGATGAGGGTCCGCGGTCGCGGAAGTCACCTGTGAAGGAGTCAGGGTAGATGGACTCCAAAGCCTCCAGCTCGTTGCGCTGCTCCTCTCCGTAATCTGTCATCCTGACCCTCGCTGCTTCCCATGGATCGCCCCGAAGCCGAGGCAGCGCGCTGCGGCGGCGCCGGGCGAGCTGGCTGCAGCCGGGCAGGCGCAGGCGCAGAGCTCCCGGCGCGGAGGCCCGGAGCCGAAAGTCAAGGTAGACCAACAGAGCGCTCGCTCCGCGCCGGCTTCCGTCTGCTCTCCCGCTCTGCGTTCGACTCGCTCGGCCTGGCGGGCAGGGGCACTGATTTGCCTGCCGCCTGTCCCGACAGCACTCGAGATTTGCTGGAATGCACAAAGTGCCCGGTCTGGCGTTCGCGGAGGACACCTAGGGCCGCGGGCCTGGGCTTTGCAGTGTCTGAGCCTGGGAAGCCCCGCAGCGTGTTATCCTCGCTCGATGTGTTTGGGCTGAAGGCCGGCTTCACGTGCTGGAAGGGACTGGGTAGCCCATGGCAACAGTGGCGGACAGAGGGCGTCCTAGAGTTCCCAAATTTTCCAATGCCTGGACAGTGTCTTGTTGAGGTCGAGGTCCGTTTTACGCTTTTCGAACGATCCATTTCCGAACAAGGTTCCCGATATTCCACGGGAGTGGATGAGGAGCCCGGGCCCTTGTAGAATCCTTTGAACAAACGAGAAGCAGCTCTCCGGACCCGAGGGAATGCGTCGGATGGCTTGGCATGCTGTTTAAGAACAAGTAGAATCGCACAACCTGGGTTCTGGGATCAGATCTCTCGGCCGCATTTTGACATTTGTGCAATGAAAATGGCTGGTTAAAGATGTCTGCATTGAGGGTAAACTTCATATTTCATAATATTCAGGAGTTTGCTTATGAGTGCAGATTCCCTTGTAGAGCTACAGTGCGATGCAGTGAACGAAACAGATTTGTAGTTTGTCGCATCTTCCTGGGCACCTTTGAGCATTTTTGGGTTAATCTATAATTTCACTTTGACGGCAGCAGAGTTCCTTTACTGGACACAGTGGAGTCCCTTCACCGAGACAGGGTAGAGAATCCTAATGCGCTAAATTGCCTTTTTTTTTTCTTCTTCTTCTTAAGCTTTATTTTTTTAAAATAATTTTAATGAGCATTTACAGAGATTTTGGATTTCCATTCATTCATTGCTGCACTTCTCTCCCCGCCCAGCCCTTGCCCCCCACCCCCAGTTTGCTCCTCTCTTTCAAAAGTAAAAGAAACACTCCCTCCCTGGGACACAGTCCCCCCACACCCCTCCCGCCGCCCCAAGTACATTCCACTATGCAACCTTAATTGTGGACTCTTGTGATAACCATAATACCCTATCATACATCGCTTTTAAATTATTCACTCCCTCGTCTGTTTCAGTGCAGTATACACAATTTATCCCGTTTTTCTCAGTCTTACCCTAACTCTGATATCAGTCCCATTTTACAACAGTGGCACCATGCAATATTTGTCCTTTTGCAGCTGAGATTTTTTCACTCAGCATAATGTCCTCCAGGGTCACCCATTTTGAATACTATTGCATGAGTTCCTTGCTAAATTGCCTTTTTTTTCTTGGTTAGTTTATAATTTGTGTATGTGTGTGATTTGAGTGAATGTATACAGGACAAATTGGTTTTCCATTCGACATTTCATACACAATGCATTGTGTGACATTGATAACAGTCCCACTTTCTAACTATTTTTTACACCATTAGCATCTTTTTTTCTTACCCTTTTCTACCTTCTGAACTTTATCTCTGAGCAAATGTCCTTTTGATGGTGAATGATTTCATAGTTCTTGGAAGTTTATTCCATCCTAGTGTTATGGATTAGGGAGGTCTGGTGACTTAGTGCTGAGGAGTTGTGCTCTCAGCCAAAAGGCAGGTGGTTCCAATCCACTAGCAGCACCACAAGAGAAAGATGGACAATCCCTTCAAACGATTTATAGTCCACTGGAGAGTCAGTTCCCACTTACAGCACATAACAACGGTTACCGATTATCTTTAAACTTGTCTGTTTGAAAGTTGAGTCTTAGGAGAAGTTTTAGATCAAGGCATGAAGGGTGACACAGAACAGAGAAACACTAATGGTTCAAAATCAGGAAAGGAGTGCATCAGGGATGCATCCTGTCTCCATACCTTTTCAGTCTATATGTAGAACAGATCATTCTGGAAGCAGGGCTTTATGAGGAGGAATGTGGTATCAGGATTAGAGGAAGACTCATCAACAACCTTGCTTGCTGAAACTGACCCTCCTCCTTTCCAAGGAACATTCCAAAAGTATGTGAGACAAAGTTTTATCATCTTGCCTCAAACATACTTGCTATGTTGGTGGTGGTACCATCGAGTCAAGTATGACTGATAGCATCCCTATGAACAACAGATCTGATCCCTGTCCTACCCTGAGCCATCCTCACGCTTCCTGACACATAAAGGCAATCACTGACAAGCCACCTGCTTGAGGGTCTTCTTTGCCAACTCTCCACCTTTCCAAGCATGATGTCCCTTTCTAAAGAATAGCCTCTCTTAGCAATATATCTGTAGTATGTGAGGCAAAATTTTGTTGTCTTTGTCTCCAAGGAACACTCTGGCAGCACTTTCTCCAATACATAATTGTTTGTACTTTGACAGTCCATGAGATGTTCAGCACTCTTCTACAACACCACAGCTCAAAGGCACCAGTTCTGTCATCCTTACTCATTGTCCACCTCTTGATGCATAGCAACTTACTGGAAATTAATGTATAGCAAGTTATTGGCCTGTATCAGATGCACCTTAATCCTCAAACTGACGTCTCAAGGGTGCAGATGACCCGTCTTTCTGCCAAGAAGCCACTGGTGTATTCAGACCACCAGAGTTTTGCAGCGTAAGGTGCAACAGACTAAAGGCTGTGCCACTAGAGCTCTGTTTAGGAAGGTTGTTGTTGTTATGTGCC
>NW_006399752.1:16855419-16860391 GCF_000299155.1 Elephantulus edwardii
TGCCTCTGACACACCCATCCCGATTACCCCAGTCACTGAATCAATCCACCTCATAGAGGGTCTTCCCCTCCTGCGCTGTCCCTCTTCAAGGACCTGTCTAGGAATTTAAATTCAGGGATCACTGGTGGCATAATCTGTAGGGAGCTGCAATATCTTTCTGGTGGTTTTTTATCCACCAGTGACTCCTTGGGAGAAAGCAGAACAGTCTCCTCCCATGTGACTTACACTTGGATACCTCCTGGATATCTGACTCAAAAGCAGTGAGCTTTGTGCTTGGAGAGAAGGCCTGGAATTCTTTAAAGATGTCTGTTTGTCTTGGCCTTCCCCAGTGTCAATGAGCTTTCTCATTCAGGGACGTGAGTCCAAAATAATGCCTTCTACTCCTAGTGAATCTTTCTTGGTGGTAGTGGAATTCTCCCTGCTGCCACCACCCTGAAACTGTTTTCCTCTCCTTTTATCTCTATGACATGAAAGGTAGCACTATGATGGATTAAGGAGTGTTGCATTCCATCCTTAATCTTTCTGCACCTGGGCAATCATTACGTAGATTCCACATTTTATTATTATATATATGATGTGTTCATGGGGTATCCAATTCAACCATTATATTCCACCCTTTGGCCCCCAAACATTCATGTCCTTGCTATATGCGAAATACTTTTGTATTGTCACAAGTCTTCTTGTTGTTAAGTGCTGTCAAGTCACCTGCAACTCAGAGTGATCCTATGAACAACAGTTCTGAACTCTGCCTTATCCTGAGCCAGTTTCACTGACTCTGACACACCTAATCCCATTGACCAAGATACTGAATCATTTCCATCTCATCTGGGGTCTTCCTCTCCTGTGCTGTCCATTCAGCCTTCCATACATGATGTCTTCCAAGGACTGGTCCCACATGGCCATGTATGTGAGATAGAGCTTCAAAATCCTTGCCGTCAAGGGGAAACTTGGTTTCACCCTCTCCAAGACAGACCCATTTGTTCCCTTGGCAGTACATGGTATGTTCTTCTCTACTGCACAACTCAAAGACATCAATTCTTCTGTCATCCTTAGTCATTTTCCAGCTGTTTAATGCATAGCATGTAATTGAGAAGACCATGTCCTGGATTAGTCTCCAGACTAACATCATTGCTCCTCAGGACTCTGGAGAAGTCCCTGACAGCAGACTTCCCCAATGCAATTCATCTTTTGGTTTCCTTACTGCTGGTGCCAAGAGTGTTGATTGTGGAGACAAGCAAGCTAAAATTGTTAACAACCTCAATCTCTTCTCCATCCATCATGAAGCTGCCCATTGGCCCAGTGGTGAGAATCTTTGTCTTCTTGATTTTAAGGTCAATGCATATTGAAGGCTACAGTCTTTGACTTGCAGTAAATGCTTCAGAACCTCTTTAGTTTCAGCAAACAAGGTTGTATCATCTGTATAATGCAGGCTGTTGATGAGTCTTCCTCCAATCCTGATGCTACACTCCTCATAAAGTCCTGCCTCTCAAATCGTCTGGTGCACATATAGATTGAGAAGGTGTGGAGAAGTATGCATCCCTGACACACTCCTTTCCTAATTTTGAACCATTCAGTGTCTCTTTTCTCTGTTCTGATGACTGGCTCCTGATCAAAGTACAGGTTTTGCATGAGTACAATCAGGTGTTCTGGTATTCCCATTTTCCTCAAGGTTAGCCACAATTTGTTGTGATCCACACAATCAAATGTCTTTGCATAGTCAATAAAGCACAGACATTCCTGTAGTACTCTTTGCTTTTAGTCAAGATCCATCCTACATTGGTGATAATGTCTCTAGTGCCACGGCCTTTTCTAAAAGTCTTAGTCCCAAATCTAAATTCTATCCTGAGCAAATTTTTCATCCATGAATCTAGAATGCAAGCTATCAACTTCCAAAGGATGGAAGACACAGGCACAAAGTAGACATTCCCATTACAAATGAGAGAAATTGGAAGGAACCAAAGGACAACATGCATCAAGCAAGTGAAATACCCAGCCAAACAATTTGCACAGGCCTTGGATTATTTAGTCAACGACTCTGCCCTCTAGACTGAGTTGGCTGTTTTCTCTGCTCAGGATGGAGGCCTGTTTGCCCTGGGCGTCAGCTTCGCCTCTAGGCACATTCAAAAGAGCAAACTGCTCCCAGGGCTTTAGGTGGTCCCATACCAGTCCATTTGAGTGGTGACCCTACATCTTCTATCTTGGCAGGGCCCATTTTTCTGTCCCTTCAAACCTGG
The DNA here is from genome assembly GCF_000299155.1 of Elephantulus edwardii. Lineage (NCBI taxonomy): Eukaryota > Metazoa > Chordata > Mammalia > Macroscelidea > Macroscelididae > Elephantulus > Elephantulus edwardii. The sequence goes on from NW_006399752.1 coordinate 16,857,654, forward strand.
CAGCCCCATATTCTAGAATTGAGTTGGCAGAGATGTGAGTCTGAAATGTGGGAAGCAATAGCCTCACCCTTTTGTGGAGTTTGTCTCTCCATAGGGCTTTTCTAGTGTAGGTAACTGACTATGTGGAGGGGCAGGACTGTGTGAGTGAGCAGTGTTAGCCTATCCATGAAGACATAGTCTATCTACTATTCCTTAAGGTGATTGGTGGTCTCAACAATCTACAAGAGGACTGGCTAGTCTCACCAATATATTAAACAGCTCTAGAAGCAGGCGTGGCAGCCACTTCCGAAATGGCTTGCCTCTGGAAACTCTATAAACAGTGCTTGGGTCTTTCAGTCATAGGGTCGCTATGAGTCATCTATGAGTCAACGGCACCTAACAACAAACAACAACAGCTGCAGAGAATAGGAATTCTTCCCTCACCAGAAGGGGTTCTTCGCCCTGCCAGAGACTCCCAAGTGGTTGAGGGTGGCGGCAGCAGCAATGTCTGAACTGGAGAACTGGATGTGAGATGGGACTTTAGGGTGGGGAAAGCCAATGCTGGCAGGACTGAGAACTTGGTTGGACAATTAGAGCCTCAAGGCTTGAGGTTGAGGTACCTGTGTACACATTGACTGAATTTTGATATTAATCTGAATTATAAGCTTTTAACTCTCCCAGTAAGGATCTGTGTGGGCTATAAGCTACCACATCAGATTTTGGATCCATCCAAGTGGTAAGATTGGGGTTAGTTAAGAGGAGGAGAAGGAGGCATGGGAACATGTGGGACATGTCTGACCTCATGGGAATGGTTTTGTGTTATTGATGCTGTGGGTGGAGATATTTTCCCCCTGTGAGGTTGGGAAAAGGTCCAATATGGATTTCCCCGCATGGCCTTTGCTCTTTTTACATCCTTAGAAAACCCAGCCTTGATGGCCCTACTCCATGAGACACCAGAGTTTATGTCTGAGGCAACTGGTTCTTTGGTCTCTCCAAGAGGCCAGCCTGATGTCTATGCTGCTCCTGCAAATGTTGCAGTGATCTTTAGCTGTAATGGCAAATGCCTGGAAGCATTCCACTCTGCCAGTATGGTTAGACTGAAAAGGTACACAGCTTTTTCTATCCCTGGGACAGCAAGCACTCCACCAAGTGCTGCAATGCACTTCATTCATCCAGGAAGTCTTCAGTCCAAAACTCTCAATTCTCTTGCTCTGTGTATTGGCTTCCTGTTCCATGCTGTCCTGTTTTGGTCTTTGTTTCTGTTGATGCTTCTTACCATTCATGCTATCTTTGGTGTTAAAATTTTTCTTTTCTTTTGAACCTTCACAGCATTTGCCTTTGGTATCTCTAATACTACCAACAGTCTTTCTAAGAGAATTTAGGATTTTACTACACGACACCTTAAAACTCTTCCAGATTTATTATCCAATTCCAAATTTACATCCACATTTAAGGTATCTGTTAGAACAGCACTTCAGTCTCATCAAAACCTGTCTTAGTTATGTTGTGCTGCAATAGTAGTAATCCTACAAGTGGATGGCTTTAATAGATTTATTCCCTTAGAATTTAGGGATCTAGGAGTGTCAGATCTCGGGTAAAGTTTATTATTTCTTATAGATGTCTATGAGTCTTGGCATTTGCCAGCCTCAAGGGGTCCCATGTTTTCTGACAATTCTTTCTCTAGGATAATGAAGTTCCTCTTTCTTGGCTTTCTTTATTCCCCATTTTACCTTAATGATATTAAAGACATTACAGGCCACATACTAGAAAAACTTGTATTACATTTAAATAAGGCTGAGTTAGAATTAAGGGCTATTATAAAATATGTCCTTTAAAATATTGTGTATCTTGAGTTCATTGGCTGCTTATGGAAATTGCCTGTTTGGAAATAAGATTTTCCATTTGTTTTTATTCACCTATGAGGCTTTTTGTTTTTGTTTTTTTTTTCTTTTTTAGAGAGGTCCCTAACAGCCGACTTTCCCATCACAATACGTTTTTTGATTTCCTGGCTGCTGGTGCCGAGAGTGTTGACCGTGGAGCCAAGCAAACTGAAGCTGTGAACAATCTCAATCTCTTCGCCATCCATCCTGAGGCTACCTATAGGTCCAGTGGTGAGAATCTTTGTCTTCTTGACATTGAGCCTCAGTCCACACTGAAGGCTGCAGTCCTTGACCCTCTGCAGCAAGTGCATGAGGTCCTCCTCAGGTTCAGCAAGCAGGGTTGTGTCATCTGCATAGCGCAGATTGTTAATAAATCTTCCACCAATCCTGACGCCACACTTCTCCTAATAGAGTCCAGCTGCTCAGATAATCTGCTCTGCATACAGGTTGAAAAGGTATGGAGATAGGACACTACCCTGGCGTACACCCTTCCCAATTTTGAACCATGCAGTGTTACCCTGCTCTGTTCTGACGACTGCCTCTTGGTCAAAGTATAGGCTTCGCATTAGCACAATTAAATGTTCTGGGATTCTCATTCATCTCAGAGTCAGCTACAGTTTGTTAAGATCCACGCAGTCAAACGCCTTTGCATAATCAATGAAACACAGATAGACATTCTTCTGGTATTGTGATGGGAAAGTCTGCTGTTAGAGACCTCTCTAAAGCACTCAAGAACAGTGGTGTGTCTCTGGAGACTAAGGTGCATCTGATACAGGCCACATGGTCTTTGCAATCACTTGTTATGCATCAGAGAGTTGGACAATGACTAGGGAGTATAAAAGGAGAATTGATGCCTTTGAGCTGTGGTGCTGGAGAAGA
>NW_006399752.1:16860601-16877524 GCF_000299155.1 Elephantulus edwardii
AGTGTGATTGGCACAGGATAGAGCAGGGTTTAGGGCTGTTGTACATAGGGTCACTATGAGTCGCAAGCGACTCGACGGCACATAACAACAACAACATGAGTTCTTTGTTGTTTTTTTCCCCAGTCACAATAGACACACACACAGAGGCAGATAACATTAGAATCATATACAGTGAACACCAAGAAGGGTCCTATGGTTGCAGAATGGTCAAAACCAAGACTGTACGAAAATAGATTAATGTTTTTTTCTAGCCACCTACTTGTGGTATTTCTGTTAAAGGAGCACTGGTAGAAAAGTGAGTACTGTATTAGGCTGATCACTGAAAGCTTAGCAGTTTTGATCCAACAAGCCACTCTAGGGCAATAAACAGACATTCCTTCAGTAGCCTAGTCAGTAGGGAGTCGCACTGCCAACTCAAATGCAGGTGGTTTGATCCACCAGCTGCTGTTCTAATGGAGAAAGAGAGGCAGTATCAATCAAATTATAGCCTCTGAAAATCTGCTGGAGGGCCGGCTATGAGTCAGTTCCAGCTTGATACCAGTAAGTTTGAGAGTTTTAAGATGTAAAAGAAACCCTCAGAAATCTGATGGGGGATCACTATGAGTCAGAATTATTTATTGGCAGTAGATTTAGGTAACTAAGGCCTTCATTCTTACTGTTTTTCATCCCGAGCATAGTGTTCCTTGTGAATTGTCTGATTCAAAGTGGCCAAAGCCAGTCAATCTCATCTCATTTAATGTGTAGAATGTCAATATTCATAAATTCTGTTTCATTTTTCACATGTTCTCATTTTCCAACATTTGTACTCCATACATTTCATCCTATTAATGGATGTTTTCAGCTGTTTCTCCTAATTTTGATTGACTGTCCCCTGAGCTCTACATCTAATATTATATCTATTTATATTTCTCTGTTGTTCATTGGGTTTTCAGAGACCTGCTATTTCAAAAGTAGACTGCCAATCCTTCTGCCTTGCCTGTCTCAATCTGGGAGCTCCATTAAAACCTGTCTACCTCTGGCATTTGACACACTGGTGGCATAGTTTTCACCATCACAGCAACCCACAAATACAGCAAACTGGCAGACAAGTGCTGATCTAATTAGAACAATTATAAATAAGCAAGAATACAGATAGTCAAACTACAAAATAATTAGCAATATGCAGATCAAGTCCTTAATATAACAAACTGCTATCAGTCTCACAGTTTAGAACTCTCCATGTCCACACCCCAGGCACGTTTGTCACTAAACTTCTGCTCCAGGGCCATATTTCTGTGACTGCAGGGTGCTAGAGCCTTCCAGCTGAGGTGCACATCTGACACAGGAGAATAATGTCCCAGATGAGGATCCTGCATGCTGAGAAGATTATTTGAGAATCTAGACTATGATGAACATCGTGGCATTAGGAGAAAGACACATCAATAACCTGTGTTGTGCAGATGGCCCAACCTTGCTTGCTGAAAGTGAAGGAGGACTTAAAGCAAAAGATCAAAAACTGCAGCCTTAAATATGGATTGCATCTCAATGCCAAAAAAACAAAAGTTCTAGCCACTGGACCACAGGCAACAGGTAGGTAGAGAAAGACTGAAATTATCAGCTACTTCATCTTACTTGGGTCCACAACCAATGCACTTGGTACTAGTGGTCAGAAGAACAGGAGATGTATTGCATTGGAAAATCTGTAATCAAGAACCTTTTCAAATTATTGGGGAGCAATGATGTTGGCATAAGGACTAAGGTGTATCTGATTCAGGCCATGGTCTTTCCAATCACTGAGCCTCTGAGAGCTAGACAGTAATTAAGGGTGCCTTTTAATTGTGGTGTTGGAGAAGAGTACTGAATATCTCATGCACTGCCAAAAGAATAAACAGGTATGTCTTGGAGAAAGGGTAGCCAGAGTGCTCTTTGGAGGCAAAGATGATGAAACTCACATACTTTGGGCATGTTGCTAAGAGAGCTATTTATTGGAGAGGAACATTATGCTTTTGAAGGTGGAGGAACAGTAAAAGAGAAGAAGAAGAAGAAGACTCTCAACCAAGTGGCTTGACATAGTGACTGCAGCAATAAACTTGAGAATGTCAGAGATTATGAGGATGACACAGGATAGGACAGAGGTCAGATCTGTTGTTCATAGAGTTACTATGCGTCATACTCGACATCACCTAACAATAAAACCAAGACCTTCACTTTGCTATCACTTGTTATGCATCAGAGAGTTGGACAATGACTAAGAAGGATAGAAGGAGAATTGATGCCTTTGAGCTGTGATGCTGGAGAGGAATATTGAGGGGACCATGGACTGCTAAGAAAGCAAACAGATTCATCCAGGAGAGGGTTAAACCGCGCAGCTTCTTTGAGGCAAGGATTCTGAGGCTTTGTCTAACATTTTGGATATGTTGAAAGGAGAGACCAGTCCTTGGAGAGGGACATCATGGTTGGTAGGGTGGAGGGACAGCGCAGGATGGAAAGGCCCTCTATGAGGTAGACTGATTCAGTGACTGGAGTAATCGGGATGAATGTGTTAGAGACAGTGTGATTGGAACAGGACAGAGCAGAGTTTAGGGCTGTTGTACATAGGGCCGCTATGAAGCTGACTCGACGGCACATGACAACAACATTCTGAAATGCTTCCAGTAGCATTTTCAGAGGTTGTTTGATGAAGACCACATAATAAAAAAATGCACAAAATGTGAATTGTAATTTGTTTTCTAGTTATGTTAAAGTTAAATTTGGGATTTTATAGCAGAAACAAGAAAAATGCATGTTCCAATTATTTCTTGAGTTCTTCCAGCCATGGTTATGCCCTCCGAGAATACGGTTTCTTTCTGTATTGACCACACACTGCCACCAGGTGGGGGTACAAGCTAGGTGCTCTGGTGGGTGGATTCAGGAGAGCAGTGCTGTTCTGCAATGAAGACCTTGAACAACTCTGAGAATGGAGATTCCCCACATTTATCAGATACCAGGCAGGACAGTTATAAACAGAGAAAAGAGTACATCTACTCTCCTAGCAATAGCTTGACCAATGTCACCAAATTGCCTATGGAATAACAACCCTGAGTGCCAGTGTACCACACCACTTAGGATGTATTAGGGAGCTGACCTGGCCAGTACCCAAACAATTCCAACACCACCTGAGCCCCAGCAGTGGGTCATGAATACCCTAAGTGCAGGATAGAATGACAGAGAACACCAGAAAGGGAGAAAAGGACTCCTAGCATCTGACCTGGCTCCCAGGTACTGGAGGGCATCCGAAGATGTTTGGGACCCTGAAAGCAGACAGTACTGACTTAATTACTAAATTTTAATATTCCAGCTTTATTGGTAATTGCATGGCCTTTTTGTTCACCACAAAATATAAATAGCCTTTTTTTTTTAATAGAACCTAACAAACTACTTTATTGGAGTAAGGTTTTCCTGGGCAGAAAGATACTTCTTTTCCCACATCCTGTTATTTTTACACTTACTATGTTGCCTCTTGCCTCTTATCTGACTGATTTCTCTTGGAACCCTCTTATAAAGACCTTTCTAATTACACTGAGTACACCAAGATAACCTTGGATGATCTCTCCCCGTTTGAAGGTCCTTACTTTGATCATATCTACAAAGCTCTTTTTGCCTCTAATGTGTCAGTCATGATTCCAAGGAGTTGGATGTGGATCTTTTTGCTGAGCAGAGGAACATTACCTACAGTGTGTAAATTCTCAAGTATGTAAGCCTGGAACTGTGCATATTGCTTCTCTGGATCATTTTCTCAAAATAGTTTTCCCCTCTTCAGGGGAGTCTGTGAATCAAAACAATGATTCATGTCTACAATTTAATTATTGTTTTAGGTGCCATTGAGTCACATATGGCTCATGGCGACCCTATGAACAAAAGATCTGAACCCATCCTGTCCTGCACCATCCTCCCACTTCCTGACACACAAAGCCCATTGCAGCAGTCACCTTGTCAGTCCACCTAACTGAGGGTCTTCCTCTCCTTTGCCCACCCTCCACCCTTCCCAACATCATGTCTCTCTAAAAGGAATAACACCTCCTAGCAATATGTCCAACGTATGTGAGGCAAAGCGTCATCATTCTTGCCTCCAAAGAGCACTCCGGCTTCACCCTCCACAAGACATACCTGTTCATTACCCTTCTCTACTTTTCATAGAAAAAAAATTAAAATCCCAAAGAGATTGACTTATGTAGGACTATATGAATGATGGGACTGACTCCCATGTTGACTCTTCACAGTAAAACCAGTTGCTGTCTACATTTAAACTGTATGTTCAGGTAGAATGGTATTCATGGGATTGTCAGTGACTGATTTTTCAGAAGTAGATCAGCTGGCCTTTTATTTTTAAGTACTACTGGCAGACATAAACCTGCAACTTTTCAGGTTACAGCTGGGCATGTTGATCATCTGCACCAATCAGGGATCATCATAACAATGGCGTACTGAAAACAAATGGAAAAATTATAGTGATATCCTGCCCACCTCTTAGAGAAGCCCTGTGAGTGGCCAAGTGCTTAACCAAAAAGTCAATGGTTTGAACTCACCAGATACTCTGAGGGAGAAAAATGTGTCCATTTTCTCTGGTAAAGATTTAAAGTCTTAAAGACTAAGGGGCAGCACAATTCATCCAATAGGGTTGCTATGAGTTGTAATCAATTTGATGGCAGTGGATTTCAGTTGGAGTGGCCCATGCCCTGCAAAATAAAGGGAACACCTAATACTTCTGGGCAGCTTTGGGTTAGTCTGTGGCCATTAGTAGTTGGATAGCATAGGTCCAAAATGATACTCCAGTGAGAGCAGACAAAACACTCTTGCAAGACGCACAATGCCTCAACGTTATTGTGTGCCATCGAGTCAGGTCCAGCTCATAGCTGACTCTCCAGAAGCATGGAGGGAGACTTCTCATCCTTCTCTTGTCGAGCAGCTGGTGGATTTGAACTGTGAGCCTCTGGAAAAGAGTTATTCAGAAGGGATACAGTATGTTATTTTTGGAGCCAAGGTGTTTTAGTTTTCCAATGACAGAAATGGGAGCAGAATCTTCCTAACACCTTCCAGGCCCTGGCAAGTTGATAAACTGCCTCTGTGGCTGTAGTCTAACAGTGTTGTGAAGAAAAGACTCAAAATCAAGACAGCTGGGCTGGGTGTGGCCCCATGACAGTGTTGTGAAGAAAAGACTCAAAATCAAGACAGCTGGGCTGGGTGTGGCCCCATGACAGTGTTGTGAAGAAAAGACTCAAAATCAAGACAGCTGGGCTGGGTGTGGCCCCATGACATATATACATGTTGCTATTAGGTGCTGTCAAGTAACTAATTCCTAGTGACCTAGTGCAATAGAAGGAACTCCTGCTGGATCCTCATGATCTCAGCTGTGCTTAAACCCATGGTTGCAGTCACTGTGTCAATCCATCTCATTGATCTTTGGCAAACTGCCTGACCTCTATATCTCAGTTATCTCCTTAAGAAAATGGTAGGAACATTATTTTATTAAGGTCAAGTAGGCCTCTTTCCATTATGAGCTGTCATTCACCATTTAGCTAATACAATAATTACATGGATAATAAAGACTTTGTATAATAAGAGTTTTCACATTTCCTCACATTCTGTATGTTATCCAATATCATTCCAGTGAGGAATTCATTAATATGTTTACCAACTTTTTTATCCATTTAAAGTCAGTTTAAACTATGCATTTCACATAGTTTCAATGAGCTGCAGTCTTAAAGGCATGAAGTTCAAATCTGCCCAATGCTCCTCAGGAGAACGATGGGTAATCTCTCATGCTGTTGTAGCCTCTGAAAACGCACTGAAGGGTCAACTGTGAGTCCGTTCTGATTTGATGGTACACAACAACAGCAACAATTACAATAGAATCCTTAGATGATACAATAGTTTGATGATTGACTTCTGAAAAATTCAACCATTCAAAGCCCTATGGAGCACAGGAGCACAGATTTAAAGTATAACAGTTGACTGGATGGACAATTATATTAGTATTGGTTGTCTTATTTTAATAAGTGAATAGTTTAGGTATGGAAGTCAGCCTCTAGAATAGCTCTCAATGAAATCTACTAACTGGCATTCACTTTATCCAGGTAACTCCCAAAACTAATATATGGTAGTCAACCCTATGGTTATTGTAATCATCGCTGTAAATAGGTGTAGTTATCTGCTTGGTCCACTGGGGGGAAGTAGAGGAAACCATACATGAAATCCTTTCACTTTCTAATGATCTGATATTCTCAGATTGAATTTAGAAATACTAATTATCCCATAGATTGTCAAAAAGAGCAAACAGATATATCATGGGGAAAGTGTAGCCAGAACACTCCTTGAAGGTAAGGATAATGAAGCTTCATCTCACATAGTTTGGACATGTTGCTGGGAGAATCTATTCCGTGGAAAAGGACACCATACATGGAGAGGTGATCAGTGAAAGGGGGAAGACTACTACTAGGAATATACCCTAAAGAAACCATAACTCCCACCCAAGCAGATATATGCACACCCATGTTTATTGCAGCTTTGTTCACAACAGCAAAGAGTTGGAAACAAACCAAGTGCCCATCAACAAATGAATGGCTAGAGCAACTGTGGTATATTCACACATGGAACACTATGCTGCATTGAAAAATAAGGAACCCATGATATACACAACATTGGAGGACATTATGCTGAGTGAAATGTCTCAGCCACAAAAGGACAAATACTGCATAGTGCCACTGTTGTAAAGGGGGACTGACTTTGGAGTTGGGGGAAATAAAGAGGGGATAAATAATGTATACTGCATTGAAGCTACATGGTGGAGTGGATTGCGGGGGGTGGGGTAGGGATTGTATAAGAGTGAAATAATTTTTTTTGTTTGTTTCTTTTCAAAGAGAAAAGCGAACTGGGGGGAAGGGGTGGGCAGGGAGGCAAGTGTGCAACTATGAATGAATGGAAATCCAAAGTCGCTGCAAACTTTCATAAAAATAAATTAAAATGCAATCTGGTCCATAAAAGAAAGAAAGAAAGAGGGGGAAGACTGTCAACATGATGGAGTGTCACAGGCTCAGGTGTGTCAGAGATGATGTGAACAGCGCAGGATAGGACAAGATTGAGATCTGTGGTTCATAGGGTTGCTATGAGTTATACGTGACTCAATGGCACCTAACAACAACAACAACATTTCCCACCAGTTAGAACCAACACACATTGCTGACCCTCAAGCAGGTTTTCCAAGACTGTAAATTGTATGACAGGAGATTTCCCATCTTTCTTCTACGGACTCACTGGTGTATTTGAACTGCCAGAGAGGTATCACCTTTGGGTTTTCAGTGCAATTCCCTGTTGCACTACGACACCAGAGTGCTCCAAACAGAAAATTAATCTTGCTTGGAAGTTAATACAGAAAGTAGTACAAGTTGAGGTACATGTATCTCATCTGTGCAAATGATATCCATTAGAACTGAATGTGCATGGACTGCCAAAAGAACAAACAGGTAAGTCCTGGGAAAAGTGCAAGCAGAATTCTTCATAGATGCAAGGATGACTAAACATTGTCTCACGTAGTTTGGGCATGTTTTAGGAGAGGCTATTCCTTGGAAAGATGGATGGTCAGCAAAAGGGAAGATTCTCAATGAGATAGAATGACAAAGTGACTGCATAAATGGACTCAAGAATGTCAGAGAAGATGAGGATGGCACAGGATAGGACAGAGTTTAGGTCTGTTATTCTTAGGCTCACTATGAGTCATATTTGACTTGATGGCATCTAACAGCAACAACAGCCCTTCTGTTCTGGAGTCACATTTGTGAGTCTGTGTTTGCCAAACTTGGAGAATTAGAAGAATTATTTGTGGACTCGGCCTTGTTTTTGTGCTGTGCTGTTAAGTTGGAACAGACTCACAGCAGGTTTTTAGAGGCAGTAAATCTCATGGAAGGAGGTTGTCCACCCTTCCCCTAAGGATCAGCTGGTTCATTTGAGCTACGGGCCTTTGGGATTGCAGCACAGCTTCTGACCACACTGTGCTATTGTTAAGTACCATTTGAACTGACTCATGTCTGACCCTAGAAGTGGATGTTCAGAGGCAGGTTAATTCCACGGGAAGAGATTGCCCATTTTTCTCCCATTGAGCAGCTAGTGGACTCAAAGCTCGTGTCTTTGTATTGTACACAACCCCTTTCTGCTAAGCCACCAGAGTTCCTCATTGTATTATCTATTCTTTAGTCATCAGTGTTACATTTTGGTGAATTTTATTCATAAATTAAAGCTGTATCTTTTACAACTTGTATTTTAAAGTACAAACTTGATGCCAACTCTTTCACTCAAAAGGCTTGGTAATATTTATTTTAAAGTTTTAGGGTTAATGTGATTTTCTTTTGCACTACAAACAGAATGCAAGAAAACACTATAAAATCACATTATTTGTACATTTACATTTATAGCAGGATTATTCACAATAGCAAGAAAACTGGGACAGCCCAAATGTCCATCAATGGACAAATGAGTTGAAAAATTATGATACATTCACACAATGGAATACTACACAGCATTAAGAAGCAATGATTTCATAAAATACTATATCATGGGAAAGTCTAAAGACCATCATGCTGAGTGACCTAACTTACTCCCGTAAGGACAAATACTGCACAAGACCATTTTTGTTTAAAAAAACAAAAAGGATAACTAGAAAGATGTGTATATAAGTCCAAAAGGGGAAGATGAGAAAGACAAGGGGATAGATTGTGTGTGTTGGGGGGTGGGGGACATCACTAGGATGATTTGCCCACAGAGTTTGGTGGGCAGAAGGAAGGGTTGAAAGAATTAGGAAGATCTAGTGAGGATCTGAAAAGATAATGTAATACTAGTCAGAGATCAATGGTGATTAATTTGATAAGATACAATGCATAATATGAATGATCCCATGAAACACAATGTGAATGAATAAGTGTGTAAAATACATGCATGGGAATGAAAGACAATGTATATGAAATTTGTATACAAACAAATATAAAAGAAAATTTTTAAAAATCACATTCTTTTCTCTAATTATTATTATATATTAGAATTCTTTAAATAAATGGAATTTAAAATTAAAACATAGAAGATACAAAAAGGATGACAACATATACTGCGGTTCTATGTAATTCAACAGTGAAAAGCACAAAGTCAAGCAAAACACATTTAACCATTAGAAATGCATTTGTATGTTCTAGAAGGAGGCAACTTAGGGTGTGATAGGGAGGGGAGACCTGACAAAACTTCAGAAATGAGCAAGTCTGTACGTATGCCAAACCACAGCATTTCATGTGGGAGCCAAAAGCATTTGGTAGCAAAATATAATGTAGTATTAGCACATAATTGATTACAATTATATATTCTATAATTACATAAATCCATTAAGCATAAAGGGGAAGAAGGATCATGTTCTTAATGGAAAAGTTTTACCTATCTGGCAATGATGCAAAAGAATACTCTGGACAAAGAAAGGAGGAGGGGAATTTAATTTCATTGAAATTCAATGAAACCCAAGAAAATACACTATTTTTTTTTAATGTTCACGTAGATTCTACAATACACTTTTTATTCACATAGGTGGGAGAACTAGATACAACATACAATACATACTTGATACAATATATCCAATATTTGCAAGATCATTATTTCTTAGTTTAAAATATATAAACTGTGTATATCACACTTTTAAAGATTTTGATGTTGAAAGGGCTTCCACAGATTGATGGAACTAAAGTTTCTTGTTATTGGCATGGAGGGGACTATTAATTTTATTTCTGATGATGCAGGACTTCAACTTCATACAATCTTAGAATTCTCTGTTAACTGAAAATCTTTTTAAAGAGTCTTTACTGTATTATAGTCCCTAGAGAAGGAGAAATGCATTCAGAACCTGATATAATCTGCTGATTTAACTTATATGTCCCAATAAGAAGGGATGTAAAGAATTTGTGGAGTAGAGCTGTACGGCCAGGGGATTCCTTAGAGTAGAACTTAAAGTGGTAGTGATCACACATGCGTAAGTGAGAACAAAACTAGAACTTTCCATAATGTGCCTCCCCCCTTTAAAAAATTTTTTCTTTTTACATTGTATTAGTACATTGTGTAGAGTTAAGTAGCAAACTGGATCAGTACTCTTTGGACACTTGGGGTCTCTGGGGTAAGTCAAGAATCTAACTATATTTTCTTTCCAACAGAAGGCACACAGGTCTAGTTCATTCCAGAGTGTTGTGTACACATTGGTCCATACATATGTAAACATAAAAATCTTATTCCATTTGAAAGTACTCTCAAGAATTCATCTAGTTAAATCCCTTATGTTGCAGTAGGTAAGGTGTCATTCTTCCTATTTTGTAGGTGAAACAGCTGAACATCAGGGAGACTAACTAAGTTGCTCAAGGTCCAGTAACAAATAATAATGAGGGCAAAGCGGGTCTCTAATCTTAACAAAGTTCTGCACTATCTGGCAAGAAACAGAGATCTTTTCTTTATTTAAAACTCACCTTCTAGATTTCTTTTTAATATAATTGTGTTTGAGCAATCAAGAATGTTATACAAAATTACTCTTTTTTCCATAATTATGTAAATACAGGCCACCAAGTAATTGGTTGCTAGCTGTTGTCGTTATTTACCATCAAGTTGGAATCAACTCATAGCTGACCCTCCAACATGTTTTCAGAGGGAGTAAATCACAGGGGAGGAGATTGCCCATCTTTTTTCCATGGAGCCTCTGGTGGTGCAACTCCATATTACTAAGCCACTAAGAATTTTCTACAAAATATATTTTATTCCATAATTATGTAAATGTAGATGACCAAGTCATCTGTGGCCCTCGGCCAGGTTCAAATTGTCTTCCTGTCAAACATTCTTCTAGGTGGTATAGCACTGGTCTGTGCGTTGCTGTACAGAGGTAACTCGTGCTTGCTGTGATGCTGAAGACTGTGACAGTGATGTGCCAGTCGTGGTAATGGGCACCCATGGTGGACAGTGTTGGCTGGAGCTTCCCGACTAAATCAAGCCTGGAAGCAGGAGCAGCATCCACTTCCAAAATGGCTTGCCTCCGGAAACTCTATGTACGAACAGTGCTCAGGCCATTTGTTCATAGGGTCGCTATGAGTCGTCTACGACTCGACGGCATTAAACAACAACAACAACAGATGACCAAGTAATTGATTGACTTGTCAACTGTCATATTCTCTTCTGTTATTGAAAGTGAATCTTGAAAATCAAGTTGACCCTTGGAATCTGGTCTATTGCCCAGTAAGAAATTACTTTGTCTAATAGAGAAAAAGCCCTCTGGTTTCTTATTTTGGCAAGAGAATATTAATTTTAATGAAAATGACAATCACCTGCTACTAAACACTGTACATCAGAGATAATCATGGCAAATTAGAAAGCTGAGAGATACTGTTGTTGCTGTTGTATATTGTCAAGTCAGAACTGACCCTTTGCTGACCCTCCGGAAGGTTTTCAGACACAGCTAATCTCATGGGAGGATATTGCCCATCTTGCCACTGTGGACCAGCTGGCGGATTAGAGCCGTGAGCCTTCAGGATTAAAGCACAACTTTTTGCCACTAGGCCACCAGTGCTCATTAGGAGACCCAAGGCACAGAATGATTGTTGATTAAAAAAAAAAAAGTCCAATTTATGGGTCTCAACTGGTTTAAATAGAAGGCCTAAACAAGCAAGAGGCTTCTTGATTAAAACAAAAGCTTACTTTCTGGGTTTTACATGGTATAAATAGGAGGTCCAAGCCAGTGAATGGATTGTTTGGGGAGGAGGGGGAAGTCTGACCTCTGGGATACTAGAGGCTCTAATAAGGGCAGGCAGAGAAAAAGTCAGACATTTCCTTTAGGAGTCCTGTGTAATAGACGAGTATAGGATGCAGTTTTGGCTCAAGTGGATTTTGAGAGCAAAGATGTAATATGATCATAATAACACTGTAAAGGCACAGATCACATTCTTACAGTGGACCACAGAGTTTGGGAAGTTCCCTGGAATAAGTGTTGTGTCAGTGCAAACTCAATTTACTGCCTTCAGCTGGGAAGGATTTATAGCTGACCATCTAGCAGATTTCTGAGGTTGTAAATTGCAAGGGAGAAAAATGGTCATCTTTCTCCTGAGGAGCAGTTGGTAGATTCAGCCACCGTCGGGGATAAGGTGGCTGCTATTCCCGTGTAAAACCACACAGAGAAACATTCTTTTTTGCAAAGATGGAGAAGAGATTGAGGTTGTTAAGTTTCAGCTTACTCAGTTCCACAGTCAACTCAGCTCTTGGCACCAGGAGTCAGAAAACCAAAAGATGAATTTACATTAGGGAAGTCTGCAGTCAGGGAAGTCTCCAAAGTGCTAAAGAGCAATGATGTCATCTTAGAGACTAAGGTGTGCCTGATTGAGAGCTGGACAATAACTATAGATGCTTTTGAATTGTGGAGTTGGTGAAGAGTATTGAACATGCCATGTACTGCTAGGAGAACAAATAGGTCTGTGTTGGAGAGGGTGAAACCAAATTTCTCCTTGGACATGTGGCCAAGAAGGACCAATCCTTGGGAAAGGGCATCATTCCTGAAAGATTGGAAAAGCAATACAAGACAGGAAGATCCCAGATGAGTAGGATTGACATGGTAACTGGGTAATGGGATTAGGTGTGTCAGAGTCAGTGAAACTGGCTCAAGATACGGTAGGATTCAGAGTTGTACACATAGTCACTATGAGTTGCAAGCGACTAGATAGCACATAACAACAACTACTATATAACAGAACCAAGATTTAAATTTTGATATACCAAATTCCAGCCTTTGGATTGGCAATGCAACTCTTAGCATATGTGTGCTGTTTGTTTTTTATTGTTGTTGTTTTTAAAAAAAATCGACTTATAATACTAAGGATAGTATAATAATGTGTTTATCTTGCCCTGGTATGGCTGGATGACTCAAGATCTTCTTGCTTGGACTTCTCCACACCTATAATTAGAAAAAAATTTTTCCCCTGCTAGTTCCCAAAGAGTCATGTGTTTAAGACTGAAGGAAGAGGAGCAGGCAGGGGAAATTCTTAGATATGGCAGAAAGAAATAGAGGAAATAGAAACTGAAAAGACCATGATAATTCAATAAGCAAAAGAGAAACTAACCTTTATTAACATTTGTTTTTCTGAAGGGCACTGTGCTTAGCATAGTTCTTGTCGCATTTAATCATACCAACTTTAAGGGATAAGGTAGCTGCTATTCCCCTTACAGATGACAAAATCACACAGAGAAATGTTCATTTTCACACAACTACTATATGACTGAACCAAGACCCAAATTTTGAAATCTCAAATTCCAGAGTTAATTAGATCAATATTTAATTAGATAAATAATACCTTGGGTATTATCAACATCAATAAACTTTTTAAAAAAGGAGAGACTTTGGCACAATTATCAGGGACGTCGACTTTGGAAATGAACTTGTGGATAGACTTATGTAAATAAATTATTAGAAGAGAAAAAAAATGAAGATGATAGTATTTTAAAAAGTCAATTTAAAAAATGACCTGTTAAAGCACCTGAAGGTGTTGTAATCAAGGTTTTAATTCAATACCTTCAGATTTGCCTTCCTCGTTTTCCTCATCCACCTTGTTTCCAAGGAAGCTGTAATGACCACGCAAGTCATCGCCCACGCACAGAAGATTGGGTATGGAAATATCCCTCCAGTCTTGACAAGAAGGAATACGGATGTCGTTGACGTTTTCACTCCCCGGAATAAAGCCAAATAGTTTGTTTATGCGTTGCATAATGAGGAGCCTGGAATGCTGCTCCGCAGCTTGTTCAAAGAGGTCCCTCTCATTACGCAGGTGAGTGGTCCAGTAGTGATGCTGCAGAGAGGTGAGCGGAGAGCAGCATCTTGCCAAACTGCGGGAGACTAGGACAGCGATGATTGCCAAGACGATCAAGATCCAGCCCAACATCTTCGCATAATTTGTAAGAAGAAAAACATAAAGCATTAGTGCATCAAATAAGAAACACTTATCACAAGAGCAAATTTCCACGCTGAAATGTAAGAACTTTTCCTGGTCTTGAATGTAAACAAAGACATTCAGGTGTTACAATGGTTAAGGTCACAGCTGTTCTGAAATATTGGTGATTTGAACCCAGCCAGCTATTCAGAGGAAGAAAGATGTAGCAATCTGCTTCTGTAAAGATTACCCAAGAAAACTGTGTGAAGCAGTTCTGCTATATCACTGTATCACTACACCTATAAAACAAGCCAGTAGTTGATGACTTCAATTCATGATGACCTCAGGTATGTAAGAGTAGAACTGTGCTCTATAAAGTTTTCAGTGGCAGAGTTTTTCAAAGTACATTGCCAGACATTTTGACATTTTTTCCAAGGCACCTACTGGTAGACTGAAGATAATAACTTCTCATTTTGCAGCTAACTATGCCATTCAGGGATTCTGAAAGAGACCTTAACCTCATCCATTTCAACCTGCTTTACTTGGAATGAATACTCGACATGCATTCCTAGATTAACCCACCAATTACCCTTAATGTAAGGTACATAGCTTATACTCCCTGCTTTTAGTCTAATCATACTTCTTAACCATTGGACACAGGCTATATACATTATGGAAGTTCTTAAAAATATTTTATAATAATGGTGATGAAAATGATGATATGAGTAAAAATAAAGGTAGTCTTCTATTGTGTTTTCAGTGATCTTTCAAAAAGTATTCATTGACATTCTTCCTTAATTGCTCTTTCTTATCTTTTGCCACCAAAGAAGAAAATCAGTGAGTAGATTTTAAGGTTTCAAAACATATTTTTGCCTGTATAGTCATTTTGCCCTAGAGTCACTGATTGCTTTTTCCTTCTCTCTTCCTTCAAATATGAAGTCATTTGCTAATCAGTTTTGTGTTTTGTCTTTGCAACAGACTTTAAAGAGAAAATATTATAGATTTTTTTTGCCCTGAGGTGATACAAATGGTTAAACAAATGTTGGAGAGTTGAGTCTACCCAAGAGATACCTCAGAAGGAAAGCTTAACAACTGACTTCTGAACAAAGCCCTGGAGTGCTGTGCTATTCTCAGACACATGAGGCATCTCCATGAATTGACTTTTATTTGATGTTGACCCCTAAAGAATGGAGTAAGGGTTGATTTCTAGTGTTTAAATTATTTTCTTTTTAAAAATTTAGCATTTGCAATGAAAAGTTAAAGAGATAAATTCAGGACATTTAGGAAAGTTGTCAGTGAGCAGGTATGGTTTGGGAATTGAAAATCTTTCTGAGTCACCAGCAGGCCTGGGATGACCCATGTGCACGGTAGGTAAGTATCACTCTATGGAAACTAAAACCCATACAGGGATATTTCATTGTGGTTTAACTTGATAGAAATGACCTCAGATAACCACTAACTCATAAGCTATCACTTTCTGAGTTCCAGGTTGAACTCCTATCATGGACAAGGTGTGAGCCTTACTTTGAGGGGCTTATTTGTAAATAATTTAAGATAACTTTTTTCTCATCACAATCTTTATTTGTAAAGGAGGAAACCCAAGAAATGTAGTGTAATGTAATAGCTTTTTATATAGCTAAACACAGGATGCTGAGGAAAGCAGTGGAAGAGAAATTGATTTTAGGGAAAAGAATATCAGGGAATATTCCCCAGAGGAAAAGATGTCAAAGATGAGACTAAATTATTAAAGAGAAATTAACTAAATGCAAGAAGTTGGTGTAGTGCAATTGAACACTTTTATACTGACTTCAAAAAAGAGAACTGTTCCTATCAAAGATATTAATGACAAAAGCCATTTCCAATGAAGTAAGTCAAGTCTCTCATACTCCCATACCTCTTTTTACCCATCTCAACACGAATCTTACTGCTTTGCTGGATCCAAAATCCAGTGTGATAGCTCATAGATGACACAGAACCATATTGGGGAAGTTAAAAGTTTGTGATATGGGTTAATAGCAGAATTCAGTCAGGACAGCTTCTGAAATGCCCTCCCATGCACGTCAGCCTTAAACCTTGTGGTTCTCAATTCTGTTAATATTGGTTTTACCGTTCCCCCACTCCCCAGTTGTCCAACAAACTTGGGCAAAAGGTTTCAGTTTAGCCTGGTTCTGTCCATGAGGAGTAGCTGTCCGAAGGTAACTCCATCTCATATTAGGTCTCTGATTCTCTGGTTTGGCCATGGCTTATGCTACTATGGATGTCGCTGAAGCAAGAATTTCTGGGCCCAAAGGAAGTGTTACATTCTCTTGCTTCTTATTCACTGGCAGAAAAGGTCAGACACGGCTATCACCATGTGACCCTTGTTCTTTTTACAGCTGGTGTCAGAAGTGGAATTCATTGTGATGGCTCTAAACTAATGGAAATGTAGAGTTTTGTAAGCCTGAGAAGTTAGAGCTTGGCAAGTGAAATTAAAATGATACTTCTGCTGCTATTAAAACGGGAAAATTAAGGGTTCGGCCTGCGGTCATATGCATATCAATGAGGTAAGTTAAAGGTGAAGAGTCAAGTTGAAACTATTAATTCCTTGAAAGGTTATGTGTTTTTTATAATTATTTAACTATGAATTTTGCTGTTTGGTCTTTTAATATAGTAATGTTAAGTAATATTGTAGAAATAATTAAGGCTTTTATTAATTTACTGTTAAGATGCATGATATAAATGATTACAAGATACTGTAGATCTTGAACATATGTAAGGCAGCCTTTGGCCTGTAACTGAATATACTAAAAGGGGAAGATTTGACCTGGAGAAATGCTTACTGAAAGTAGTAGAACTAGAAGGCATGGGACTTAACCTGGGAGAGGATTTGGATTTGAATAGATTTATAGATCTTCCTTGGATTTTTTTAAGAGATAAACATTTGGAGAGGAGAGAGAGTGAGAGAAAAGAAGGAGGAGGAGGAGGAGGAAGAGGAGGAGGAGGAAGAGAAGGAGGA
>NW_006399752.1:16878204-16885156 GCF_000299155.1 Elephantulus edwardii
AGGGGGGGGAGGGGTTTGTGCGGGGAGAAGGGTGCAACAATGAATGAATGGAATTCCAAAATCTCTGTAGATGTTCATTGAAATGAAAAATAAACAAACTAAATTAAAATTAAAAAAAAGAAGCATGCAGCAATGAAGAGACAGGCTGAGTTTGGATGAGTTCCATTAGCACTGTTAACCTATCACACACAGATAAACGAATAAGCACAAAGGGGTTCTTGGCTTTGAGAAGTAGGAAGTCATGAGGACCCCCTGTCCTGCCTGGCCTCATATAGGGGCTTTGGCAAAGTGAAGCGAAAAGTCAGCCTGGAACACAAGAAGAAGTGAGGACTGCTGCGTTTGCAGCTGATGCCCTTTTGGACCTAGCCATGGACGGCTTGAGATAAGTTGACCAGAACTCAAGAAGATGTTCCATGCTGTGAGCTAGTGTTGATTGCTACTATGTGATCAGACTTGCTCTTGGCTGCACTTTACTTGTGGATGTAGATCCTAAATGCTCTGACAGGAATAGTTTCCCTTTGTAAAGTTGGCAAAGGTCAGACATGGCAGTCACCACATGGCCCTTGCTCTTTTTACATATGGTATCTCTAGCCGTGGCTTTGTTAATGCCTCCAATCACACCTCCATGATTGAGTGGGACTGTGGACATAAAGTGCTTGTAGTATACCAGCAAAATTTTATACTTTGCAAATAATGCAAGAATAAGCTCTGTGGTCAGGGGACAATTGGCTTTTCTATGTTTCTAGACATTAAAAATTAGTTAATCCCACACCATGAGTTGGCCAGATCACTACCACCAACAAGAAGAGATGGGTGTGAAGCATGCCCAGAGTTCCTTACCTAGCAACCTTCTATTCAGGAGACATAGCTGTAACATCAGAGACAACTAGAGACAGTAAGAACTACAGGCAGAGAAATGTTGGCAGCAGAAAGCGGGAGATGGCTCAGTGGGCTTCCCACTCCATGGGATAAGAAAGCTGAGTCACCTCAAGTAGGAAACTTCTGGGTAATTACTGGTGAGTCTAAAAACCTCTGTAGATAGTCCAAGGAGAGCTGAAGTGCTGTCAGTCTGTGGAGCTTGAGAACAAGAGGCCTAAAGCAAGGGAGAAACCAAGCAGCAGCCATAGCTATGAGAAGTCTATCCTGAGGAACTATATCTTAAGTCTTTCTTGATCCTAAATTTTAACCTGTTACTTCCCTGAAAAGTCCCATGGTTATGAGTATTGTTTGCGAATTCTGTGTGGCCACTGCAATTAAATATCTATTAAAAAAAAAATAAACTGTGCTTTGGAAAACACACCTGATGTTAGGATTGGTAAAAATCTTAGAAAGAGGAGACACATGGCTTCCACCTCATAGAAATCAGCCTTGAGCTGATGCTGTTGATGGGGATTTTCCTACTTTGTGAAGTCAGAGCTCAAATATCCTGCCATACTATTTTGAGGTTTAGGGAGCATCAAAAGGGAAGAAGATACAAGAGCATGAGGAATTGAGAAAATCTCAAGAAATTTGGATTCATAGGGTCACAAGAATCACATGGAAAAATGATCAGAGGTTAAATACTGAAGAACCTTTAATACTTTGCAAATGTAAGAGCATCTCTTCCAGTAATTTGGCCAAGTAGTTGTCCTCTAGATTTCCTGGCACAACTTGGTGAGCCATCAAGGGCAGCATCTGTTTGGTGAAATACATCAATTGGTATTTCATCAATTCCTGGGGCTTTATTTTTTGCCAAGTTCTTCAGAGTAGCCTGAACTTCCCCCTTCATCATCATTGCCACTTGATCACATGTTGTTTCTTGAAATTCTTCTGTGTCAGCCAATTCTTTTTGGTACAGTGACTCTGTATATCCTTCCATCTTTTAATGCTTTTTGAATCATTCAATAATCTGCTCATAGCATCCTTAAGCATTGCAACTCATGGCTTGAATTTGTTCTTCACTTCCTTCAGTTAAGAAATGCTAAGTGAGCTTGGCCCTTTTGATTTTCTGACTGCAGGTCCTTGCACACTTCATTATAATACTTTGCCTTATCTTCCCAAGCTTACCTTTGAAATCTTCTATTCAGCCCCTTAACATTTTTATTTCTTCCCTTTGCTTACCCAGGCCATGGTCTTAGCAATTCCTTGCTAAGAACCAGTGAGCTAAACAATGATTAAGGATGGCAGAAGAATTGGTGCCTTCCAATTGTGGTGCTGAAAAAGAGTCTCAAACATACCATGGACTACCAAGAAAACAAATAGATCTGTCTTGTAGAGGGCGAAACCAAATTTCTCCTTGGAGGCTAGGATTTTGAAGCTCTGTCTCACATATGTATTTTGGACATGTGGCCAGGAGAGACAAGTCCTTGAAGAAGGACATCATGCTTGGAAGGGTAGAGGGACAGATCAAGAGAGGAAGACCCTGGATGAGATGGATTGATACAGTGACTGGGGCGATGGGGAAATTAGTGAGACTGACTCAGAACAAGCAGGTTCAGAGCTGTTTGTACATAGGATCACTGTATACAAAGCAACTTGATGCCACACAATGACAACAAATGTAAGAACAAAAAACAAACATCCATTTAAATCTGAGTCATAGTGACCCTAAAGGAAAGAGTAGAACTGTCCTTAAGGTCTGAACACAGAAAGAGACTGTTTCATCTTTCTCCTACAGAATGGCTAATGGCTTTGAACCACTAACCTTCTGGTTAGCAGCACAATGCTTAACCATCTGTATCACCAGGGGTCCTTGTATCATACCAAGGGATTTCTAATGTGTTCTTAGGTTGATAGTGAATCATTGTAGTTATGTACTGTCAAGTTGACTATGACTTATAGACACCGTATGGACAATAGCTCTGAATCTTATCCTATCCTGAGCCAACCTCACCCTCTCTGACACACCTGCTCTCATGGCCACAGTCTGTGTCAATTCATCTTACCCACAGTCTTCCTCTTTTGCATTGACCAGCTACCTTTTTAAGCATGATGTCCTTTTCCAAGGATTAGCCGCTCCTGGCAATGCTCAAAATATTAAGACAGAGTTTCAAAATTCTTGCTTCCATAAAACATCTTGGTTTAACCCTCTCTAGGATAAACTCATTACTTCTCTAACTGAATTATTAAATGACTTTATAGAAAGAGAAATCATAGTATCAGATATTCATTTGAAAGATATTTTTGGCATGTTGTTGTTGTTGTTAGGTGCTGTTGAGTTGAGTGTGACTCATAGAGATCCTATGAACAACAAATATGAACCTTGTTCTGTCTTGTGCATTTCTCACACTTTCACAAGAGCCCATTGCAGCAGTCACTGTGTCAAACCACCTGGTTGAGGTCTTCCTGTCCTTCACTGAGCCTCCACCCTTCCCAGCATCATGTCCCTCTCCGAGGAATAGACCCTCCTAGGAACATGCCCATAGTATATGAGGCAAAGCCTCATCCTTTTTGCCTCCAAAGAGCATTCAGCCTGCACCATCTCCAAGACATATCTGTTTGTTTTCTTGGCCGTCCATGGAATGTTATGTGCTCTTCTCTAATATGACAGCTCAAAGGTTTCAATTAATTTTCTGTTATCTCTATTCTTTGTCCAGCTCTTAGATGCATAGCAAGTCATCAGAAAGACTATTTTTGGCATAGATATGTTGTTGTTGTTCTATGCCTTAGAGTCAGCTGCAACCCATAACGACCCTATGTACAGCAGCTCTGAACTCTGCACTGTCCTGAGCCAGTCTCACTAATTCTGACACACCAACTCTCATTATTACAGTTATTGTATCAATCCATTTCATTTGGAGTCTTACTTTCCTGCTCTGTCCTTCCATCCTTACAAGCATGATGTCCTTCCCCAAGGACTAGTCTCTCCTAGCCAAACACCTAAAGTATATGAGACAGAGCTTCAAAATCCTAGCCTCCAAGGAGAAACTTGGTTTTGCCATCTCCAGGACAGACTTATTTGTTTTCTTGGCAGTCCATGTTATGTTTGAGACTCTTCTCTAGCACCACAATTTGAAGACACCAATTCTTCTTTCATCATCCTTAGTCACTTTCCCATTCTCTGATGCAAGGCACATAAGTGCAAAACCATAACCTGGATTAGGTATACCTTAGTCTCTAGACTGACATTGTTGCTTTTCAGTATTCTGGAGAGGTCCCTGATGGCAGATTTTTTCAATGCAATTCATCTTTTGATTTCCTGATAGCTGGTTTTAAGAGTGTTGATTGTGTAGCCAAGCAAGCTGTAATTGTTAGCATCAATCTCTTCTTCATCCATCATGGTTCTTCCAATTAGCCCAGTGGTGAGAATCTTTGGCTTCTTGGTGCTGAGCTTCAATCCATGTTGAAAACTAACAGTCCTTTACCTTCTCCAGCATGTGCATCAGGTCCTCCTCAGTTTCATCAAGCAAGGATGTACTGCATAACATAGGTTGCTGACGAGTCTTCCTCCAATCCTGATAACACACTCCTCCTCATAAAGCCCTGCTTCCTAAATGATCTGTTTTGGCATATAAATTGAAAAGGTATGGAGACAGGATGCATCCTTGATGCACCCTTTTCCTGATTTTAAACCATACCGTGTTTCTCTGCTCTATTCTGAGGACTGCTTCCTGGTCCAAGTACAGGTTTCACATAATATGGAAAATTAAAAACACAAACTCATTGCCCTTGAGTCAGAACAGACCCATAGCTTACCCTCCATTGTGTTTTTAGAGGCTGTAAATTGGATGAGAAATATTGTATATTTTTCTCCCACAAAACCACTGTTACATTTGAATTACCAGAGAGGTACCATAACTAGTTCACTGTGGAACTCTGTTTACTAGGATTGAAATGGAATGAGACTGTTGTCGAATACTGTCAAGTTGGAACTGATTCATAGCTGACTCTCTGGTGGGTTTTTAGAGGTAGCTAATTGCATGAGAAGAGATTGCCCAACCTTCTCCCATGGAGCAGCTGGTGGATTCAAACCATATGCCTTCAGGATTACAGTACAGCTTTTTTAGCACTAGGTTATCAGAGCTCCAGGTAATGACAAAAAAATATTTTGGAACTGATTTTAGGCAGATAGGGACATTGAATGAAATGTGATTTTTCATCAACCTAGAAAAATTAAACTGAAAAATAATATGTTTTCCTCAAATAAGATTGAATTTAGAGATATTATAGAAGACAATGAAGGAGATTGATGGCCTAGTGGCTGTGCTAGCAACCCAAAGGTACATGGTTCACATCCACCAGTAGCTCCGAGGGAGAAAGATGGATAATCTCCTCCGTTGAGATTAATTGCCTCTGAAAATCTGTTGGAGAGTCATCTATGGGTCAGTAATGACTGAGAACATGAGAAGTAGAAGCAATACAATCTTTGGAAATATATCAATCAGCCCTTTCATGATTTAGATAAGTTATACAAACGCTGTGCTTCAGTTTACTCATCTTTAAAATGAAGACAATATCTGTCTCTCCAACTTATGAAGATTGTTGTTTTTGTTAAGTGCCGTCAAGTTGTACATGACTCAAAGCAATTCTATGAATGAAAGACCTGAACACTTGTATAAATGTTATAGTTTCTCCAAGTTCATAGGGTTTCCAGAGGCAAGCTATCTTGGCAGTGGATGCCACTCCTGTTTCCAAGCTTGTTTGAATCAGGGAGTTCCACCAAACCTTGTCTGTCATGGGTAACCATTATTGCATTTGACACATCGGTGTCACAGTGTTCAGCATCACAGCAACCACGAGTTACCTCTGTACAGCAAATGGATAGACCAGTGCTATAACACTTAGAAGAATGTTTGACAAAAAAACAATTATAATCAGGTTCTGGTGAGAATTAGGTTTATTAGGATTAGCATTGCAATATCTAATATTTAGCATATGGTAAGCATCTCTGTATGTGGAGATTTTGTAGTCAAGGCTTCATTTTCTGATGACACTCAGAACTAAGAGTCTTTTACACAGTAAGCCTGTGTATGCATTAAATGAGATGCTTTCTCTTTTTACTTTAAGAAAACATTATCATATTGTGACATATTCCACTCTGTTAAACTGGAATATTTTTTAAAATGTTTTAATTGTTCCATTGATATTTCTCTTTCACAGATCTTCACATAGATTCTTCTGCCAAAACTTTAGGGCTAGTATAAAAGTGGAAAACAACACATAGCTTAATGATATTTCTAAGTTTTCTTAAAGTGGACAAAGCACAACATTTTTGTATTCTTCATATTGGTGGTATTTTTTCCAACTAAATAGTGCTAGAACTTCTAAACTGTAATAACTGAAAGGTAATGAGTTCAAAAAGAGTTTGCCTCTTCAATAAATTTAAAAAACTCAGACTCATTGCCATCAAGTCAGACCTGACTCATAGTGACTCTTCAGTCAGTGTCTGAAGCTGTAAGCCTCACAAGAGAAGATTGCCCATCTTTATCCTGTTTGTAATAAGTAGGGTTTTTTTTTAAAAAAAAAATCATGTTTTTACTTCATAATTTGAGTATGTGCTATTTTCTTTCCTAAATACTTTGGTGAAACTGATTAAAGCTAACGGTTCCTTCTCTACAGAGAAAAATGTACATTTGCATTTTTTTAAGCCTGTAAGTAAATTAGGTTCACTAAATCCCTACCCAACCACACACACACACACTAAACACTAAAGTTAGAACTGTGACACTCAACTTTGTTATTCAATTTTAATTAGTTTTCCTGTAACTTTAGAGTTCAGTATTTAAAAAGGCATAGTTAAGAATCTCCCTCTCTCTTGCCCCCCCCACACAAATAAAGATAGTATCTGTCTCTCAAACTTATTAAGATTGTTGTTGTTGTTGTTATGTGCTGTCAAGTTGCTTGCAACTCATAGCAACCCTATGTACAACAGCCCTAAACTGCTCTGTCCTGTGCCAATTGCGCTGTCTTTGACACTCCCATCCCAATTACCCCAGTCACTGAATCAATCCACCGCATAGCGGGCCTTCCCCTC
>NW_006399752.1:16885592-16905278 GCF_000299155.1 Elephantulus edwardii
CATCCTGATGCTGCCAATTGGTCCAGTGGTGAGAATGTTTGTCTTCTTGACATTGAGCCTCAATCCATATTGGAGGCTGCAGTCCTTGACCCTCTGCAGCAAGCATTTCAGGTCCTCCTCAATTTCAGCAATCAAGGTTGTGTCATCTGCATATCGCAGATTGTTGATACATCGTCCACTAATCTTGACCCCACATTTCTCTTCATAGAGCCCAGCCTCCCAGATAAAATATTTAATATTTATTCAGTATGTGGTATATATATATATGTAGAGATAGAAAGATTCTTAACTATGCTTTTTAAACTACTGCAATCTAAAACAACAGGAAAATTCATTAGAAGAGAGAGAATGAGTTGCACTGACCACCTAAAGGTACATGTTTGAATCCATTAGTTGTTCCTCAGGATAAAGATGGATAAATCTCCTTCTGTGCAATTTATTTGCCTCTGAAAATCCACTGGAGAGTCAGGTATGAGTTGGTTCTGACTTGAGTATACATAACAAAAGCAACCCAGACACATTAGCACCTACACACACGTATTTGGGTTTCCAAGACTGTACATGGCCCAGGAGGAGGTTGTTTATTGCAAATAAAATAGATTCTTCGAATCTAGGTACTAAGTACTTTAGAAGTATTATCTCATTTAATCCTCACAACTCTATGCAGCAATGTTAATTAAGACTTCTACTTTATAGCTGAGGAAAATTAGGTATATATAGGGCAGATAATCTGTTCAAGTTTGAAACACCATACGTAGTAATGAAAAACTCAAGCCCAGGTTTGTGGACTCCAAAACTGAACTTTCTAACTCTTTGCATAGCCTCTCAGCAAAAGTAGCTTACAAATGACATCTTGTTTATGTTATACAATCATTTCATGAATGAAATATACCTAATAATTGTCCTTAAAATGGGCTTGCTTTGCATGGGAAAAAAAATGATCAAGAACTTACTTGAGACTGATATCTGTGGAGTAGAGTCACTTCATCTCTTATGGCAATCAAGTCAGGAGGCGCTGATTTGTGACATGGAAACCCAGCTAGGATCTCTTCTCGTTTGCTGGCATTAATGCTGTCAAATTCTGGATAGTGGTCCACAGATGTAAATTCACTTGCTGCACATTCATAGTAAGTGCCCGTCAATAGTGTCACAGCCAGCCATGTAAAAGGAGCAACAAGTGCTCTCCCGGTGATGCTGAAGAACCGAAGGCAAGCCAGCTTACGTTCCAGGGGGCTGAGCTGGCGACGAGGAGAGGCACAGGTACAACAGTGTTCACCCATAATGGTCCATGTTTGACTCCTCAAGGCATAGCCAGCAATCAGCAGGACCAAGGCAGGAATGACTAGAAAAGCAGAACCGTAGGAGGCATTTTTCCCAACTTGACAAGGACAGGTAAACGTGAAAGAGGAGAACAACTGTTGTCCACCAACTGTCAAAGCCGCAATTAAAGAATTGATAAATGTTCCACTTTTCTGCAGAGAAGATGCAATATTGTTGAGAACCAAGCTCATCCTGTGAGGCTCCTGCTACCAGTCAGCTTTGAGGCTTTTCTGATTGTTACACTCCACCAGCTTTAACCATATAATGGCATGTGACTGGTTTAACTGGTTGTGTCAAGTGACCTAGCATCCTTATATGTTTAAAGGATTCAAGCATCTTTCCTTGTGTACTGTGTGAATCCTGAGCTAATAAATGCACTTCAGATTACAGTCAGAAAGAATTGAAGGAGATGAACAAATGAATGGGGGAGACTTTGGTATACTTTCCCCCCTTAAAAAGAGTTTAGCTTGCTTGCAGAACAGACTGCTACCGTCTTCCTTGAGCTGCATTGTTGTTATTGTTAGGCGCATTTGAGCTGACTACAACTCATAGCAACCTATGAACAATAGATCTGAACCTTGTCCTATGGCACAGCAAAGAACATGACCCTAATCTACTGTTTGATCATTTCCAGTCTTCTCTATGTTGTTATTTCATGGTAATCAAAACTTAGTCAAAGAATGTTCTGTTTGCTTCTAGTATTCTGTTTGCTGTGCCACAGGGCAAGGTTTTAGCCAAGTTGCTTGAAGGTTGATGACCCAAGGATTCTGCCAGAAAATAACAACTTTCTCAAAGAAAAATAACAAGGCTTGGCCATAAAACACACCCATACACACACACGCAGCTCACACACAACATTTTGACTGCATTAAAAAAAATTAAAATTTATCTTGTTAAATGCAGTTATATTTTGTTTAGAAGTTAAGTTGCTGGTTTGTTTATATAGTAGATTTAGTTATATGAAAATGTGATTTTTTTATTGTTGGTATGATTTTTTATTAAAGTTATATATCTATAAATAAGAACGAAAATGATAAAATATGTATAACATTTGTGATGCTTGTTTGATCAACAAATAATACAATTTCAACAATAATACAATTATAACAAATAAAAGGCACTGGGCTGGGCTTGGCTGGGTTTATAAAGAAGTATATAAGAGAAAACATTATCTTTCCAAATATCCTCAAAACTGGATACAGTTTAATGCATAATAAGCCTGTTGAAACACAGTACTAAAGAATTTATCCAGAATGCAGTACCAAAAGGACAAATAAAATAGACTATTTAAGAAACAGTTTAAAAGAAATGAGAAAAGCAGATTAAGAAACTCAAAGATCTTCCTACTAAGAATCCCAGAAGGGAAAAAAAATGGAAGAAACTGCAGAGATGCAATATTTAAGGAAAAATGGCTGAGAATTTTGCAGAATCAGAGAAAGTGCTCCCATCAAAATATTGAATATCCTGAGCAGGATAAATAAAAATAAATCTACATCTAATCACATCACAGTAAAATTGACTAGCATAAAAATCATACAGATATTATTCAAATCTACCTGAAAGAAAAGACAGATAACCTACAAAAGGATAGCACCAGGTTGAGAGCAGACTTCTCATTAGTAACAAGAAAGATTAATGCCACAGAACTGACAAGAAGATAGTATCTGCAAGTAGGCAAGACGGCTAAACTATCATTCAAGACTGAGAGGGAAACAAAGACTAAGAAAATGCCTGCATACAGAATATCATTAAAAATTGTTAAAGGATATACTTTTGCAGGAATAACACTAAACCCTGAGAAAAAGAATGAGGGTAAAAATAATGACATCAAAGTATCATACTTTGGAAGTCCTTTATTTCATTTTTCATTATATAAAAACATCCTTTTTTAATAATAAAAGGTACAAATGATACACTGCTACAATAGGATATCATTACATGTCTACTAAAATTAATAAAAGTGACATGCTGAAAGTTGATTATAGAGAGCAACTGTAGATCACACACACTGTTTCTGGTGCTGGCCTAATGTTAAGAAGCTGTACTGCAGTGCTAAAAGCAAGCAGTTCTAATCTACCAGCCATTCTGTGAAAGAAAGATGAGCAATCTCTTCTCATGTGATTAACTGCCTCTGAAAACCTGCTGGAGGGTCAGCTAATGGGTCAATTCCAACTCAACAGTACACAACAACAACAACAATGGTAAGGATGTAAAATGGTACTGCCACTTTGGAAAATGTCATTGACTTAAAATCTCAAACATAAATCTGACGTAAAATGAAAGCATATATGCACAGGAGCACTATTTATTCTTACATTATTATGTTGTTGTTGTTGTTGTTGTTATGTGCCGTCGAGTCACTTTCAACTCACAGCGACCCTATGTACAACAGCACTGACACCTTCTCTATCCTGTGCCAACTTTACTGTCTCTGACACACCTACACTCATTACCCCAGTTACTGTATCAATCCACTTCATCGATGGTCTCCCTCTCTTTCTCCATCCCCTCACCCTCCAAGTATGATGTCCCTCTCCAGGGACCAGTCTCTCCTTGCAACATGCCCAAAGTCATATGAAGCCTCAGAATCCATCCTTCCAAGAAGCAGGCTGGCTTCACCCTCTCTAGGACCAACATGTTTGTTCTCCTGACACTCTTCTCCAGCACCACAGCTCAAAGGCATCAACAGAGAGATTTAAAGATAGAGCCTTGGTGTTTATAAGTAAGTGACTCATCCAAAACTAGGCCACACACAAAGCTTGAAAATAAATGTAGTTGGATGCATACAGACAGCTAGGAACATTGACCAAACTAAAGGCATAAAGTGACAAAGGGATGATTTTGACCATTCTGTATTAACAAATTGAAATTCATTGTAAATATATGTCAATCTTCAACTTTTATGTCAGATACAAATACATGACAGGGTTATTAAAAATCAGTTGGTGGAACTGTAAACTATAGAAACAATTGCTCTATTTTTTAAAAGATAAACCGGATCGGATTATAGGAAGAAATTTTTATAATCATAGAGGAAGAAGTGAACTGATTAAACATTAGAAAAGATATTAAGAAAAAAATGAGCAGTCTTTGTTTCTATTTATATTTGCATTTACATTGTACTTATAGTTACATTTACATTTATTTATTCCCAAGCCATAGCAATGATTTGTTATGTTGTTATGTGCCGTTGAGTCACTTGCAACTCATAGCAACCCTATGTACTACAGCCCTAAACGCTGCTCTGTCCTATGCCAATTGCACCATCTCCGATACACCCATCCCAATTACCGATACACCCATCCCAATTACCCTAGTCACTGAATCAATCCACCTCATAGCGGGCCTTCCCCTCCTGCACTGTCCCTCCACACTACCAAGCATGATGTCCCCTCCAAGGACTGGTCCCTCCTTGCAACATGTCCAAAGTATGTTAGACAGAGCCTCAGAATCCTTGCCTCCAAGGAGCCGCCCAGTTTGACCCTTTCCAGGATGAACCTGTTTGTTTTCTTAGCAGTCCATGGTACTCTCAATACTTTTCTCCAGCACCACAGCTCAAAAGCATCAATTCTCCTTCTATCCTCCTTAGTCATTGTCCAACTCTCTGATGCATAACAAGTGATTGCAAAGACCATGGACTGTATCAGACGCACCCTAGTCTCCAGAGAGACACCAGTGCTCTTCAGTACTTTGGAGAGGTCCCTAACAGCACACTTTCCCATTGCAATATGTCTTTTAATTTCCTGGCTACTGTTGCAAATAGTGTTGACTGTGGAGCCAAGCAAACAAACTAAAGCTGTGAACTATCTCAATTTCTTCACCATCCATCCTGATACTGCCAATTGGTCCAGTGGTGAAAATCTTTGTCTTCTTGACATTCAGCCTCAATCCATATTGAAGACTGCAGTCCTTGACCCACTGCAGCAAACACTTCAGGTTCTACTCAGTTTCAGCAAGCAGAGTTGTGTCATCTGCATATCACAGATTGTTGATAGATCTTCCACTAATCTTGACCCCACATTCCTCCTCATAGAGCCCAGCCTCCCGGATAATCTGTTCTGCATACAGGTTGAAAAGGTATGGAGACAGGACACATCCCTGGCATACGACCTTCCCAATTTTGAACCATGCAGTATTTCCTTGCTCTGTTCTGATGACTGCCTCTTGGTCCAAGTATAGGTTTCTCATTAGTGCGATCAAGTGTTCTAGGATTCCCTTTCTTCTCAGAGTCAGCCACAGTTTTCTATGGTCCACACAGTTAAACGCCTTTGCATGGTCAATGAAACACAGATAGACATTCCTCTGGTATTCCCTACTTTCAGCCAAGATGCATCCAACATTAACTACAATATCCCTAGTACTACACCCCTTCTAAACCCAGACTGGACTTATGGCAGTTCTCTGCTGATGTGTTGTTCCAGTCGTTTTTGGGTAATCTTCAGTAGAATCTTGCTTGCATGTGAAATTAATGATATTGTTCTATAGTTTCCACACTCTGTTGGGTCACCCTTCTCTATGATAATGAGACACTCTTTAAATCTTAAGAAGAGACCGCCATCTCAAAGCTCCTGGATTTAAATTAGAGATCCTTAAAATCTAAACCAGTACCACTCCTCCGCTCCCATTAAGTGCACAGGCATGTGTTAGGTTTTTAAATGGAAATGCCTAAAACTCAGAAATGCCCCTAAACTAGTCCCAACAACTTGCTGCCATGATTTTCAGTAGTTTTTGTTAGTCTGCTCAAAGGGATTTTTTTTAACTTGATTTGACAGTTTCTCTGTGTGTAGTAGAAAAAGAACTGATTTGACATCAGCAGATTCAGCACAAATCCTTCACTATTGAGTATTGGTGGATTGGTTACTTGTTGCTGGAGTTCAAACTCATCCAGAACTTCATGGGTAAAAAGTCCTAGTGAGCTACACTCATAAGTACTGCAGCCCAGGAAACCCTATGAGGCATGTTATGGTAACTGTGATTCAGAAGAATGTTTACATTATACATCATCAACAATCCACCAGAAGTGATTTTCTGAGAATGGTATCCTAAGCATAGGAACTAATAGAAGTAATCTTAAGTAGTGTAGTATTACATTCAATATATTCACCTACGTAAAAAACCCCAATAATAATTATTGTTTATATAGTGCATTATAATGTGTTTTATAACTCATATTATCACTTTGATACTCAAGTTATTACTGTGAGGTGGTTATTATTATTCCCACTTTGCAGATGTGAAAACTGAGTAGTAAAATGGCTTGCCCAAGATCACATAGGCTGTGACATGTCACAACTATAGCTTTATGTGGGTCTTCCAAATTCTCCACGGTTCTTTCAACAATGCTCTTCAAAGCGGTTCCTAGCTTGTCTCATTTTAGCAAGAATTTTCCAGAATGAATAGAGCTAATGGGTTCAGGCTGTAAGAAGCATAAACTATTTTCTTAAACTCAACAGTATGATTCTATTTCTGGAGAAAGTTTGCCCCCTAGCACTTTGCAGTTGTCGATATTAAAGGGTTTCTTATTTGAACTTTAAATACCTATACTGTGCATAAAAAAGCAAACATTCAATAGCTCAGACACTATCAAAAGAATGTTAAGGGCTTGCTTTCCCTGCCAAAATCACTATACATTATTAAACTGCAGAACACCCATTAAAAGCAACAGTTTTTAAAAGAAAATGTCATGCAAATTCTATTGCTCTTGAAGTTATTGCTTTTGGAAAAGGAAAGTTATCAGATAAAGTTGAGTTTTGGAATCACACAGGATGGACAATCCATGTTTGGGGGAGTTATATAATACCCATTAGAGTTGGTGATTAAGTTTTAAAACCAGGATTTAGTACCTATAGATTGCTGATCATGTCTCTGATTCACATAGCAATCAATACAAAGACTGGATAATGCTAACATTTAGATCTATCTTGGATTGTGACGTTTCTGTTTGTGATTTTAAAACAATGCCTTGGCATAAGAACAAAACACCACTTTTGAGGTCCCTTGGGCTGAAGAATTTTCAGAATCTTGGTGCTTCTCCTTCTGACTTCACACCAACAGCTTTTAAGCCTCCAGAAAAAACACATCCTCACAAGTGAAGATCAAATAACTTTTGATCTGCGGCAAGTTACGTGGCAGCAATACAGTCTGGTTTTGTGATATTTTTATTCTTCAGTTTAGTATAAAGCTAAAGCAGTAAAGGGCAGAAGTAGCACTTTGGCCTCAAAGCAAGGAAGGACTGATCAACAGAGAACAAAGACACAGACTCTTCAACCACCCAGCGCCATGTCGCACCCTGCACACAGGAGACCAGAATATCGTAAAATAGTAAGATATTTTATAATCATGTTCTCCAAGAGATTGTTTTCCTAATTCAAAGAAAATGTTTTCTGGAGTGATTTCTGATTTATTTTGAAAGGTGATGTTAAATGTAGAAATTTTAGGTGGCACGAATGGAAGTGGAAGGAATCATTAATGACAACACTGGCAACAAATACCATTATTTCTTACATGGTGCAACAGAATAATCCGTCCTTTATACATATTTCAAGGGATTATTTTCTAATGGCAAATTATTCTCTCACTTCATTTAGAAAAATATAGAGACCAAGAAATTCTTTGTTATTTCTTCATAAAATAAAAAATGATTATACATAAAATAGTTATTATGTATTAAAGTGGCTAATAATAGATTATCAGCAGACTAGATATTGCATGCCTTTAAAAATATATTTCCTATTCTTAAGTATGCTTATTATCATGATTGGGCATGCATTATATCCTGCCTATATTCCAAGTTCTGAGTTATTTTAAAAACACGGTATAGCACAGATCATATTTGAATAAATATTTGTGTTTAAGCCTCTTATTGCAGTTGTAACTACTAAGAAGTTGCAGACATTAAAACTAGTTAAGTTTAAAGCTCTGTCAATTTTTTTAGGAAACTGACAGACATTGGGTAGACTGAAGTCTTTTCAGTTTAGGGTACTTAAAACCGCAGTGGATAACCTAGACTGCAGTGCCTACAAGCACCCCCTTTGGCACTGGGAGCTTGATTCATTTTTCTACGCAGTTTCCAGATGTTAAAAAGCAATGTACATAATTATTTTATGTAATTCATATTATATCTAAAGGACTTGATTTATAAGGAAGGTGTTTTGTTTTTTTAAATACCATAATAATATCCAAAACTCCCGAAAAATTAATGGTTCCCTAATTTTTATAGATAAAAGTGGTTGCTTTTTTATCGCTTTAAAAACTGTGAAGATAGGTTTATATCAGCCCTTCCTTTGACCAACGGGACATTTTCCTGGATGTGAAGTCCATGGTACAGCTCTTGGCCATGAAGCTGAATGAAGTAAACTGTAGTAAACTAGTCTAAGTATCAGATTTGAAACTCACTTGGAAATAAATCTTATTTCAGATTTACCTATCAGAAAGAGAGAAGGAATGTCAGTGTTTGATCTTTTTTAAAAGAGAAATTAATGAAAATATCTTTATTTTTTTTCCCTTTTAAAAATTGGTTTTCATTCATTCATATTCATTTTGTCTTATAAAATACAATGATGCAATGACACTGTTTACCTCTTCTGTTAAAGCCTCACTGTATGCTCCCTTCCACGTCACCCTTCATAGTTATTTCTGTGTGTAAATCTTTCCTTAGTCTCCCCCCCCTCACCCCATTGTTTGATCTTCATTATAAATGAAGACAGTGCTGAGGCTATGACTTGAAAACATGGTATAATTATATCTTCTTGTATCACTTTTCCAAATTCTTTTTTTTTACTACTAGTGGCAATAAAAGCTTTTCTAGCTTTCTTTTCCAAGCCTCTAGATTTCTTCTCTCTCCCTCCTTCCTTCAACTTTGCCTATTTTTATGCAATCATTTCTCTTCTGTAACTATGTGTAAGGCAAATCATTAATTTACAGTTTTCAGTCATTTCTTATGACTTATAATTGGGTTCTTGTGAGATTTAAACGAGCACAGAATTAAAATGAAACAGAGGGGACTTTTCAGTTATTTATGTAGCAATATTTTGTGGCCTAGTGATAAGAAGCTATATTGCAATCCCAAAGGCATGTGGTTTGAATCCACCAGCTGCACAGGAGAAGGATGAGCAATCTCCTCCTGCGTGATTAACTGCCTCTGAAAACCTGCTGGAGGGTCAGTTATCAATCAGTTCAGACTCCAAGGCATATAACAGTAAGACCAACCACCACCATCACTTGCTATGCTTTGTGCCTCTAGTTTTCTAAAAAAAGATGTGTGCATTATTTTCCTATACCTGAATTGCAGAGACAAGTGTTCTTAATGTCTTAATTAATATGTGTATACTATACATCTTGTAAATGTCTATTTTTCCATATAAATTATATCTGTATCATTTAGTGATAATATTATACCTGATTGAAGAAATACCTTTGCCATTATAAAACCCATACGAGAAATAAGAATAAGAGAAGGGATGATGGTGATTGGGGGCCAACTTTGGAAGCAATTGAATCAAAACTATACAAAACAAAATTAAATATAATTAAGTATAATATTGAATACACAATTTTATGGGTTTGTTGAGCCATTCAAAGCCACATGTGCATATGCAAAATACCCACTGCTATCAAGTCAGTTTCAACTCACAGTCACCCTCTGTTGGGTTTCCTGAGAAGCAGCTTGTGGATTCAGATTGCTGGCCTTTTGGTTCGCAGCCTTAAACACTATGCCACCACGGCTCCTTATGCGTGACAGAGAGGGAATGAACGAATTCATAGTGACAGGCCTTGTCTTAACTTCAACGTTAGAATATACAGAAGCATGCAGGTGAAGTAAGTCACATTGTCCTTTGAAAGTACAAGCTTATGTTCAAGTAAGAGTAATTTCTGAGAGGCCTCCAGTCCCCCTTCCTCTTTCTCTCCTCTGCTCTGAACAGGACCTACCTTGTTTTGTTCATCCCAGAATCAGTGCTGTTAGAATGAGGCTCCATCCTGGCCCTGCTGCTTGCTGATCACTTGGGCAAGTCCTCAGACCTACTGGGGCCTCATTCCCTCCACCACAGGATGAAAGCATTAGAATAAATCATCCCCTGGATTCCCTTCCCTTTCACAGAGAGTATTCAACAGCAGAAGCAACACAGGAAAGCTTTTACAAAGGGATTGATGGAGCTTTGCATTTTCCATTTCCTGTATTCTCAGCATGCCTAAAGGAAATCAAACCTAATTAATCCCCTATTTTACCTTTTGGCTTTAGTTCACTCTGGACTTGTTCTGGAGATCTGTAAGAAACGGTGGAAATCCTTTCCCCTCACCCCCCTTTTTATTCTTTTAAGTGAAAAGAAAACTCCCCAATGCCTCACAAATTAGCTTCTATCTTTGGGCTCATCTTGGAGGTTTCCTTGGCAGATCTGGGATTGTGCAGACTTAGAAATCTCATACAATTATTCCTCCTAACTGAAAACAGGATCACAGGCAATTGTGAAATGACAAGACTTATTAGTAATTGATATACGAGGAGAGAGACCTCCTCCATTAAAGCACAATCAAATTTATATAATTAAGTAAACAGTAGAAAAGTTTTCTGATATGAAAAAATTAATTTCCCAGTGTCCCTCCCCAAGCAGTGTATCTAAGTGTGAGCACAGTTTGTTCTCAAAGTGAAAGACAGTTGCAGCAACTAGTAGGAGGGTGGAAAACATGAATAAATCATCTCTAAAGTTCTTCCAGCTCCTAGATCTTATGAAATAGAAAGTGGGATATTACTTGTAACTTTGCCTATAATATGAAATTATCCCCTTTCCTCCAGAACAAAGATCTCTTTGTCCTCACCTATGGGGCTCTGGTCGCCCAGCTGTGTAAGGACTATGAAAAGGATGAAGATGTGAATAAGTATTTAGATAAAATGTAAGTAGAAGGCTCTCATTTCTGTGGGGTGCATATGCCATTTTTTATTATCACATCCATTTTGTTCTTGTTTGACAATTTCTCTTTCCCACTCTCACCAGCTTCTCTTTGTAAACAAATCACACTTTACAGCTGTACATAATAATTTCTTAAAACTAGCACTTCAGGTTGAAAGTATCAAGAAATGGGAAGGAACTCTTTCCATGAATATAAAATATAGAATGCTTTCTTTTTAGTTAGAATTAATTTCTTTGCTGCTGTTGTTAGGAGCCATCGCATTGAGTATGACTCATAACAACCCTATGAAAAACCAATCTGAACTCTGTCCTATCCTGTGCCATTGTCACATTCTCTGGCACACTCAAGCTCATTGCTATAGTCAGTGTCAACCCACCTGGTCAAGGGTCATCCTCACATTTGCTGGTAGGGTTTTTTAAAAAAGATTATTATATTATAGCAGATTATTTACATTATTCTTTCATGCACTGCTTTATCCTAATTTATATCCTAATATATGATCTCAGGAGCTGTGCTGCCATTCCAAAGGCACATGGTTCGAATCCATCAGTTGCTCTGTGAGCAATCCCTTCTTATGTGAGTAAACTGCCTCTGAAAACCTGCTAGAGGGTCAGTTCCAACTCAACAGGACACAACAACAATATATATGCTCATATATACATAAGCCACTTATGGAAAGATGTGTGAAAACTACTCATGATAGTTGGCCTGGGAGGAGAACTGTGGGACTATGGGTGATGGTGGTGGTGCTGTGTGCTGTGGATGACTTGTCTGGCCTTATGTGGCAGCATAGACCTGTCCTCTCTTGCCTCTTAGGCCGTGACTGTGGAGTTAGCATTGAGCACTTAATCCTTAGGACATAATCCTTAAATCCTCAGCGTTCATGGGAGCATATCGTTATGCACCATGAGTTGAACAACTCAGAGCTGACCTTCCCGTAGGTTTTGAGAGGAGAAGGGAGGAGATTTCCCATCTTCTTCCTGTGGAGCAGTTGGTGAGTTTGAGCCTCAAGCCAGTAAATTGGCAGTACAACTCCTTACGGCTAAGCCAAAGACTTGCAGTAAAAGGAGAACTTTCCACTATGTTTGGCTCAGAAATCAGACATTGTGTATATTATAGTTACTGATATGGAACAAGATATGTATGATTGTTGTTGTTATGTGCTGTTCACTTGTGACTCTTAGTGACCCAATATACAACAGCTGTGAATACTGCCGTGTCCTGAGCCAACCTCACTATTTCCAACACACTTAGCCCCGTGACCCCATTCACTGTGTCATTTCATCTCATCCTTGGTCTTCCTTTCCTGAGCTGTCCCTACACCATTCCAAGCATGATGTCCTTTCCCAAAGACTCTTTCCTCTTGGCAACATGCCCAAATTATGTGAGACAGAGCTTCAAAAGCCTTGCCTCCAAGGAGCCACTTGACTTCACCCTTTATAGGACAGACTTGTTTCTTCTCTTGGCAGTTCAATACTCTTCTCCAGCACCACATCTCAAAGGCATGAATAATTCTTCTGTCATCCTTTGTCATTGTCCAGCTCTCTGATGCATAGCAAGTACTTACTAAGACCATGGCCTGGATTAGGTGCACCTTAGTCTCCAGGCTGACATTGTTGCTCGTCAGCACTTTTGGAGAAGTCCCTGACAACAGATTTGCCCAATGCAATTCATCTTCTGATTTTCTGACTATGGTGCCAAAGATGTTGATGTGGAAACAAGCAAGCTGCAATTATTAACAATCTCAAGCTTTTCTCCATCTATCATGGTTCTGCCAATTGGCCCACTGGTGGGAATCTTTGTTTTCTTGATGTTAAGCTTAAATCCATGTTGGAAACTGTAGTCCTTTACCTTCTGCAGCAAACACTTCAGGTCCTCCTCTGTTTTGGCAAACAAGATTTTGTCACTTGTATAACACAGATTGTTAATGAGACTTCCTCTAATACTGATGCCACATTCCTTCTCATAAAGTTCAGTGTACTGAATGATCTTTTTCTCAAATAGATTGAAAAGATGTGGAGACAAGACGCATGCCTGACACACTCTTCTGATTTTGAACCATGCAGTATTTCTTTGCTCTGCTCTGACGACTGCTTCCTGTTCAAGTATAAGTTTCCCATAAGCACATTTAAGTGTTCTGGAATTCCCATTCTTCTCAAAGTTAGCCACAATTATTGTGATCTACACTCAAATGCCTTTGTATAGTCAATGAAACACAGACATTCCTGAGCTACTCTATGCTTTCAGCCAATATTCGTCTGACCTGGGCTATGATGTCCTTAGTGCCATAGCCTCTTCTAAACCCAGCTTCCACTTCTGGCAGTTCTAAATTGAGGTACTGTTCCAATCGTTTTTAGATAATCTTTGGCAGTATTATGCTTGTGTGTGATCTCAGTAATATTGTTTGATTATTTCCATACTCTTTTGGATCATCAAATTTAGGAATGGGAATAAATATTAATCTCTTTAGTTAGTTGGCCCGGTAGTTGTCCTCCAGATTTCTTGGCACAACCTGATGAGTTCTTTCAGAGACGTATCTTTTTGTTGAAATATGTCCATTAGTATACTATCAATTCCTAAGGCATTGGGTAGTGGTTTTTATTTCCAATTCCTTCAGAGAAGTTTGGACTTCCTTTTTCATCACCGTTTCCTCTTGTTATATGTTATTTCATTGAATTCTTCCATTTCAGCTAGTTCTTTCTCGCATAGTGATTCTATGTTCTCCTTTCATCTACTTTTGATGCCTCCTGGATCATTCAATATTCTGCTCATAGCATCTTTAAACATTGCAACTTGATGCATGAATTTGTTTTTCCGTTTGTTCAGCTGAAGAAATGCCAAGTGAGTTGGAACCTTTTGATTTTCTGACTACAGATCTTAGCACATTTCATGACAATACTTTGCTTTACCTTCATGGCCTGCCCTTTGAAATCTTCTGTTCTACTCCTTAACTTCCTGATTTCTTCCCATTGTTTTAGCTTCTCAGAGCTTTAGTACAATATTCAGTCTCCTCCTATATCTGTCTTCGTGTATTTTTCCCTTCTCTGTCTTCATAATGACCTTTTGCATTCTTCATGGATGATATTCTTGATATCCTCCCACAGCTCATCTGGTCTTGATAGTTTCCAGAGATGAGAAGGGAGGGAGAAGAGGGAAAAGATTGGTAGATAGAATGGACGGGGAAAGGGACAGACAGGTTAGAGAAACCCCTACCTTTCTGTAGGTGTTTGCACCACCACCAGAGCTCCTTTCTTCTTTTATTAGACTCCTTGACTGAACTATCCACAACTGTGAGAGCTGGTTAAGCTCCTTTCTGACTCATGATGATGTTATGAGGGTCAGACTAGGAGTGTGCTCCGTGGACTGTTCAGTGGTTGATATGCAGCTTCTGTTTTGAGGAGTAGTTGTTAAAAATGAAGAAACTCAGTTACATGGCCAAAAAACATACTTTAACATTTATGAAGGAAATATAAGGAAAAGAATGACTTTTGATAGTTTATAGAAAGGTCTTGCCTTAACACAAGAAATAATTTGTGTTTGGATTTCCTCGTAGTTTCTCCTACAAGTGTTTTACACCTTTTATTTGAAATATAAATATCAAATTTGCAGAAGCATACTCTATGATCAAAGCAAGATGTAAATGAATGTTAAGCTGTCCACAATGTTATGATTTCCAATTGTTCTTTTCACTGGCCGAATCCACTGGATAAACGTCAGAATAGTAGACAATCCTGAAAATATCTTTATATTAGCATTTGTGAGCTGTAAACACTCTGTTCATCAGGAATGCAGGATGGAAATAGTCCTTTCTACTCAACTTAATGGCACCTAACTACTACAAAAACAACAACAACAACAACAACCCCATTGGCAACTCTGGTAGCCAAATGATAAGGAGTTGTGTTGCTAAATCAAAGGCAGGCAGTTAGAACCCACCAGTTGTTGTTTTTCATTCCTTCGGCACCACCATGGCGGTTGGCAAGAACAAGCGCCTTACAAAAGGTGGCAAAAAAGGAGCCAAGAAGAAAGTGGTTGATCCATTTTCTAAGAAAGATTGGTATGATGTAAAGGCGCCAGCAATGTTCAATATAAGAAATATTGGGAAGACATTAGTCACAAGGACTCAAGGAACCAAAATTGCTTCTGATGGACTAAAGGGTCGTGTTTTTGAAGTGAGCCTTGCTGATTTGCAAAATGACGAAGTTGCGTTTAGAAAATTCAAGCTAATTACTGAGGATGTTCAAGGCAAAAACTGCCTCACCAACTTCCATGGCATGGATCTTACCCGTGACAAAATGTGCTCCATGGTCAAAAAATGGCAGACCATGACTGAAGCACATGTTGATGTCAAAACCACCGATGGTTATTTGCTCCGTCTATTTTGTGTTGGTTTTACAAAAAAGCGCAACAATCAGATTCGGAAGACATCTTATGCTCAGCACCAACAGGTCCGCCAAATCCGGAAGAAAATGATGGAAATCATGACCCGAGAGGTGCAGACAAATGCCTTGAAAGAGGTGGTCAATAAATTGATTCCAGACAGCATTGGAAAAGACATAGAAAAGGCTTGCCAATCTATTTATCCTCTCCATGATGTATTTGTTAGGAAAGTAAAAATGCTCAAGAAGCCCAAGTTTGAATTGGGCAAACTCATGGAGATTCATGGTGAAGGTGGTAGCTCTGGAAAAGCTACTGGAGATGAGACAGGTGCAAAAGTTGAACGAGCTGATGGTTATGAGCCACCAGTTCAAGAATCTGTTTAAAATTCAGCCTTTTAATAATTACAAATAAAAATTATTATTTGTGAAAAAAAAAAAAGAACCCACCAGTTGTTTTGTAGGGGGGAGGCAGGCAATCTCCTCTTGTGCTACTTACAGCCTCTGAAAACCTCCTGGGAGGGTCAGCTATGAGTTGGTTCCAACCCAACAGCACCTAACAATTTAAAAAGTATACATTCACTTTGTCTGGAATTAAAAGGAATTTTCTGAATTTGACTTTTATTTTTTAAATAAAATTCCAACTCAGTTATGGGAACTTGAGATGTGAACAGAAATTTCTTTTTCTGCATCTTCTTCATCTCCATCCAAAGACCATCCTAAACATACCTGCCCTCCTGCAATGGGACTAGCTACCTGAATCTGTAGTATGTGATAACCAGACCTGTAACAGCAAGTTTGCTGAATTACTTACCCTGTTTCTCTCAATATTTAATGAGGGGAAAGTTAGTTGCCAAAGAAAAACTTGGAGCTATATAGATGCCAACTTTATTTACTTCTGATTTATGCTATCCTTTCCTAGACTTAATTCTAGCTTTGCTTGTAGACTATTTAGTATTTCTCTGATACATTGCTCAATGCTTCTGTGGTTGGGGTCTACGGGATGAATAAGAAACCCACCACCAAACAGCCATTTGACTGGCTTTTTCTTCCATTTGTTATACATTTCTGCAAATACTAAATAGATGAATATTTTTAAACACTGGTAGACTTACTAATTACTCAGATATTATATTCTGATGACATTCTTCCCACTGTCCACAGGGGATATGGCATTGGAACACGGCTGGTGGAAGACTTTTTGGCTCGGTCCTGTGTGAGAAGATGTCATAGTTATTCAGAAATTATAGACATAATTGCTCAGGTAAATAAG
Source organism: Elephantulus edwardii (assembly GCF_000299155.1). Taxonomy (NCBI): domain Eukaryota; kingdom Metazoa; phylum Chordata; class Mammalia; order Macroscelidea; family Macroscelididae; genus Elephantulus; species Elephantulus edwardii. The sequence goes on from NW_006399752.1 coordinate 16,902,468, forward strand.
TTCTCACTTTATGTTTTGGAAATCTTTGGTTCTTCATGGGTTTAATGATTTCTGCTCTGATTGAATAGGTTCGATCTATATTCAGTACTAGGTGCTGAAAGAAGGGTTTCTAATTAAAAAGCACATTTGAGCACAGAGGTGCTATTGTGAACTGAAAGAGAAATACATCCATGCATTTATGCATCTGTTGATTTTCCTGACCACATGGTATGTAAGAGTATATGTCTTACAGGGGGCGGAATGTTTTGAGAAAGGAAAGAGGAGGAGAATATTATTGTAACTTTTTGTACTGTGTCGTATATGTCTTAGTTTCTTAGTGTTACTGTAACACAAATAATAAAAGTGGGTCGTTTTAAGGAAATAAATTAATGTTCTCACTGTTTAAGAGGTTGAAAGTTCATATTCAGAGCACCAGCTATAGATGACAGCTTTTTCTTGTTGGCTCTGGGGGAAGAACCTTGTCTCCACTCTGGTGGCCCCAGTGTCCCTCAGTTTCTTGATTATTTTCACTTGTCTTCTAACTTTCTCCCATGTATGCTTGTTTGCCTCTGTGTCTATCCTGTCCCACTTTTTCTTTCTATTTATTAAAATGTCTTATCAAATCTTCAGTATCTCTTGCCTTTCCCTTCTGCCTACCCACCCTCCCACGAATCTCTGCTCCCCTCTCCCTCTCTTCCCATCCCTGACAGCCTTTTAGGATTGTTTATCCTGTTCTTTATAACTCAGAAGTGATGGCATTCAAGACCATAGCCTGTCCTGTTAGAACCTTACTAATATAACAAAGACATTGTAAATCTTGCGTTTATAGGGCTTAGGCTCGTTGTAGGGCTCAGGATGGCCACAGAGATTTTTGGAGGACACAGTTCAGTCCGTAACAGCATGTGTGCACTCCTCATTCCTGTTTCTATAAATAAACATTTACAGTGCATGGAAAGAAATGTATAGCCTTCAGCTATCTCAGAAAATTTTCCAGTTATTCCCAGAGTGCTGCTTTCTCTCCCAAGAGAAACATTAAGGCATCTTAAGTGCACAGAGTGCAAGAGTTTTCACAGCCCTGATGCACAGAAAATAGATTGAATCATTTAGACAAATCTCAAATTTTTTCTTAGATAAGACTAAAGTAGGGAGTGCTGGTGGCCTAGTGGCAAGAAGCTGCGGTGCAATGCCGAAGACATGCAGTTCAAATCCCACCAGCTGCTCCACAGGAAAAGGATGAGCAATCTCTTCCCATGTGTTTAACTGCATCTGAAAACCTGCCAGAGGGTCAGCTATGGATTGGTTCCAACTTTATGGTACACACAACAAAGAACAAGACTAAATTAGGAAATGCATCTTTAGCCAGAATTTCTTTAAGCTGCAGGAAAATAGCTATCAACCAAATATCATTAATTTGTAGAAAGCCAGGAAGATCTACATTGATATTTACAAGATCCAGGCAGTCTTCTTCCTGATTCATGACTGGCAAGTTGAGTCAGATCTATTATTATTTTCTACTTTGGATTGCCAAGAAAACAAACATATTCATCCTTGAGAGGGTTAAACCAGGTGACTCCTTGGAGGCAAAGATTCTGAGGCTTTGTCTGACATATTTTGGACATGTTGTAAGGAGGGACTAGTCCTTGGAGACGGACATCATGCTTGGTAGAGTGCAGGTGGAGAGACAGCCCAGGAGGGGAATGCCCTCTGTGAGGTGGATTGATTCAGTGACTGGGGTAATCGGGATGGGTGTGTTGGAGGCACTGCAATTGGCACAGGATAGAGCAGAGTATAGGGCTGTTGTACATAGGGTCGCTGTGAGTCACAAGCGACTCGACGGCACATAACAACAACAACTTTAATATTAATGTTCTTATATGTTGCTGTTATGGGTTGAACTTTTATACCCTAAAAAATATATGTCAGCTTGGCCAGGCCTTGATTATAATATATAATTATTCTCCGTTTTAAAATCTGTTGTAATTTCTTATGTTTGTAAATCCTCTCTGATGTTAATGAAGCAGCATAGAATCTACAGGTTTAAGAAGCATCTTTTAAAAAAAAATTCCTATTTATTTACAGTGTTTCAATACATTATTTTTCACAAAAGATCCTTCCCCATTTCCTTCACCCAACCCACACATCGAATTGTGCAGCCCTATGTATCTTGAATCATTCTTGTCTGAGATATAACATAGATTGAAGGAGTGGAATGGTGAATGAAGATCAGAGAGACTCCAAGGACACCAAGACAGCAGAGCTGGCAGCTTCATCCTCCATCCTGAACTCAGGTTCTCTGCCTTGTGAACTTGAGGTGAAGACACAGGAAGATCCCCAAGGGACACTAAACCCACAAATGTTGAAAGGAGACAAAGACCTTGTAGAGCTGACTGAGAGAAAGTCTTGCCCTGCAGCTGTTGTTGTTTTGTCCATCTAGTGGGAACCAAACCAGAACCTACTTTCCAGCTGATTTTCAAAGGCAATAAGTTGCATGAGAGGAGACTGCCCATCCTCCTCTGCAGAGCAACTGGATTTGAATGTCAGTTAATATATTACTGTGCAAGGAGTTGGAGTCAGAAAATCAAAAGGGCCAAACTTGATCAGCATTTCTTAAGCTCAAAGAACTGAAGAACACATTCAAACCTTGAGTTGCTATAATCAAGGATGCTTTAGGAAAATATTAAATGATTCAAGAAGTATTAAAAGAAGATGGAAAGAATATGCTGAATCACTGTATCGAAAGGAATTGGCAGACACAGAAGAATTTAATGAAACAACATATGAGCAATAGCCTATGGTGATGAAAGAAGAAGTTCAGGCTGCTTTGAAGGAAAT
>NW_006399752.1:16906735-16910186 GCF_000299155.1 Elephantulus edwardii
TGTTGTTATTCTAATTCAGTTTGATGTCATTTTTTCCTTTGCATCTTTACAGTAACTTTATGAAGTAGGTAGAGCAGGAATTACTGCATCATTCTTCAGATGAGAAAATCATCAAACGAATAAAAATAAAATTGAATAATAATATATATGGGAGAACCATGTCCATTCACAAAGATAGTCCAATTGGAGTATTTTTTCCTTATCATTGTCATTATTACCTTTACTATTTTTTTTATTGTGCTTTGAGTAGAAGTTTACAGAGCAATTGATTTTTCATTGCTTATTGCAGGCAAGGATGATGAGGCTTCACCTCACTTACTTTGGACTTGTTGCTAGGAGGGGCTATTCCTTGGAGGAGAACATGGTTTGGGGAAGGTTGGAGGGTCAGCAAAGGAGAGAAATCCTCTCAACCAGGTGGATTGACATGGTGACTGCTGCAATGGACTCTTGTGTCTCAGGAAGTGTGAGGATGGCTCAGGACAGAACAGGATTCAGATCTTTTGTTCATACGGTTGCTGTGAATCATACTCAACTCAATGACACCTAACAACAGCAACAACAACAAAGATTGAGCACCTGTCTCACTGGTATTAATATTCACTTTAGAAGCATGTTGATGTTTTGCTGAAAAGTTGAGCCCGAAGAGTCAGTAGTGTAGTTTTGGTCTCACAGTTAAAACCGGCTGTAGACTTAGAGGCTCTTCCAATCTCTATTAGATCAGCAAGTCTGATCACTTTTGTGACTTTGCATATTTTCCACATTTTTATCCCACTCAGTCCAAGTGTGTTTCCTGTGATTATAAAGCAGTTAGCAGTGAAAGCCCGGCACCATCCAATTTGTCAGTATAGTGAAGGCTGTAGTTTATGTGGTCTATTGATTCTGTTGACTATTTCTATGCATTTTTATCTTTTCACTCCTCTTTTTTCTAGACTCTTTTTACTATTTAATGACTGCTAAATAAAATAATTAAAATGAGAATCCTGGCCCTAGTATGGTAAGTTTACCATACTTTGCTATCATTGGCCTGTATCGACAGAATTTATACAAAATATTAAGCCAGATAACACAAACTTGCTTGCTAAAACTTAGAAGGATCTGAGGCATTTGCACAGAAGGTCAAAGACTGCAGCCTTCAATATGGATTGAAGATCAACACCAAGCAAACAAAGATTCTCACCACTCGGCCAACTGGTAGCATCATGATAGATGGAGAAGAGACTGAGATTGTTTACAGCTTCAGTTTGCTTGGTTCCACAATCAACACTCTTGGTGCCTACAGCCAGGAAATCAAAAGACGAATTGTATTTGGAAAATCTGTTGTCAGGAACCTCTTCAGAGTACTTGGGTGCAACGATGTCAGTCTAGAGACTACGATTGACCTGAATCAAACCATAATCTTCACAATTACTTGGTATGCATCAGAGAGCTGGACAGTGACTAAGGATAATATGAAGAACCTATCCCTTGGCATTGTGGTGCTGGAGCAGAGTGTTGAACATACCCTAGACTGCTAAAAGAATAAACAGAGGAGCGGATGAAACCAGGCTACTTGTGTAGGCAAGGTTTATGAAGCTCCATCTCATGTACTTTGGGCAGGTTTCCAGGAGGTCCAGTCTTGGAGAAAGACATCATACTTGGAAGGATGGAAGGGACAGCACAAGAGAGGAAGACCCCGAGTGAGATGGGTTGACCCAGTGACTGAGGTAATAGGGGTAGGTGTGTTGGAAACAAGGGAATAGGCTCAGGAGAGAGCTGGGTTCAGAGCTGTTGTATATAGGGTCATTCTGAGTCGCAAGCGATTAATGGCACATAACAACAACAATACCAATTATTTTGGCAATACTGAAGAATAGTTATAATTTTAATTGAAAGTATGTACTTGAAATATATAATGGGGAAGCCTGTGTTTTGTTATATTTCTATCCTGTTGCCTCCCAGACTTTCTCTTGTAGGTCTCTTCTGACCTACATAGATCCCTTTCTAAATCCTTTCATGTCTTAGTAAAGATAAATGTGTCTACGATAAGCCAAGCTTGATGATTCTCTTCCACACACTGTTGACTGACACTATGAAAAGTTATATAATGTAGAAAAATAAAGTCTGATTTTTACATAAAAAAAACAAATATTCTTACCACTTGGACAAGTGGCAACACCACAATAGAAGAAGAAGAAATTGAGATTGTTAACAATTTCTGTTTGCTAGTGTCTACAATCAACACTCTTCACACTAGCAGCCAGGAAATCACAAGATGAATCAAATTAGGAAAGTCCGCTGCCGAGGACCTCTCCAGAGTGCTTAAGAACAAAAATGTCAGTCTGGAGACTTAGGTACATCTGATCCAGGCCATGCATACTTGCTATGCATCAAGAGAGACAGACAATTAATAAGAATGACGGAAGAAGAATTGATGCCTTTGAGTTGTGTTGCTGGAAAAGAGCACTGAACATACCAGGAACTGTCAGAACAGCAAATAGGTCTGTGCTGGAGAGGGGAGAACCAAGTTGCTCTCTAGAGGCAGGATTTTGAAGTTCTATCTCACATATTGCCAAGAGGAACCAGTCTTTGGAGGACATCATGCTTGGAAGGGTGGAGAGACAATGCAGGAAAGGAAGACTATGGATGACATGGACTGACACAATAACTGAGGTAATAGGGACAGATGTGGGGTAATCAGTGACACTGGCACAGTATAAGACAGGGTTCAGAGCTGTTGTGCATGAGATCATGATGAGTCACAGGCGACTCAACAGGACATAACAAAAACATGCATTAAGGATTTTTGTTAGGCTTTAGATAGCTGAAGATGAAAATATTTCAAGGTTTGATTGAAATGAAACTTTATTCTTCTCTATGTGTGTTTTGTGGTACACATCCTTGTACATTTAATAATATAGTATATGTCTAAAAAGGAAAAAGAGAGGACGATCCTCAACCAGGTGGATTGACACAGTGACTGCAACTATGGGCTGGACTGCATTGGCGATTGTGAGGATGGCATGGAATAAAGCAGTGCTCAGATCAGTTGTTGAGAGGGTCGCTGTGCGTTTTACTTGACTCGACAGCACTGACCGCAACAATATGTCTAAAAAGGATCTCAGTGGTACAGTGGATTAAGCGTAAGGCAGCTAATCAAAAGTTCAGTGGGTTGAATACATGCTGCCCAACCGGGAAGAGGGAGGGCAGCCTGCTTCAGTAAGATTTATAGAGCACTGGGGCAGATCTCCTCTGTCCTGTAGGGTCAACGTGAGTCAGGGTCTAGTAAGTGACAGTGAGTTTTAGATCTAAAAAGACATCGTGAACCTAAAGAGATGGACAACTAAACAATAGTAACAGACTATAGGTGTTGTTGTTATGTGCCGTTGAATCGCCTGCGACTCATAGCGACCCTATGCACAACAGCCCTAAACCCTGCTCTATCCTGCGCCAACCGCACTGCCTCTGACACACC
>NW_006399752.1:16916826-16922205 GCF_000299155.1 Elephantulus edwardii
CGAAATTGGAGATTGCCTTTTCCATCTCGTTGAAGAATGGGGTTGGTATTTGTATTGGGATTGCATTAAATGTGTAAATTGCTTTTGGTAGTATTGCTATTTTCACAACATTGAGTCTTGCTATCCATGAACAAGGGATATTCTAAAAATCTATTTTATCAGCGTTTAGACCTAAATTTCGCCACCTGGTGGTATGAAAGAGAAATCCTATTCCGGGGCCAAACAAAACTTTAGAAACTCATGTATTTAAAAATTGAATGTACTTTGATAAATATTATTTAAAATAAACCTGAAGTTGCTGAGGTGAAATTTCTAGATACTTACAAGTTTATTATATTATTAAGAACAAGTCATTCCCAATCTATGGCAGTGTTCTAACAGCTCTGTTTTGAGTGGGTTCTGATGTAAAATGAGTATTTTTTTTAAGAAATTCATTATTGGTAAAGAGGAAAATGTGCAACAATGAATGAATTTTTAAAAATTCATTATTATTGCTTTTTACTATTGATGTCTGTAGAAATAGGATCTTGGTTTATCATTAACATTGGAAACATATATGTTAGATAGAAAAAGTTGAGGGAGGGAGACAGAGAGACAGAGAGAGAGACAGAGAGAGAGACAGAGAGAGATAAAGTGGCCTTAAGAAATGAACAGGCTTTTATTGCATGGTATGAGAGGGACGCCAAGTGACCATGAACAGAAAAGGTAAAATGGCACGAGGGTGGTCTAGGGTGGCCTCTTTTTAAAAGAGGTTCTCAGAAAACTGGACAAAGATTAGGGATGATAGAAGAAGAATTGATGCCTTTGAACTGTGGTGCTGGAGAAGAGTATGGAATACACAGTGGACTGCTAAGAGAATGAACAGGTTCATCCAGGATAAGGTTAGACCAGGCTGCTCCTTAGAGGCAAGGATTCTGAAACTTTGTCTGACATACTGTGGACATGTTGCAAGGAGTGGCCAGTCCTTGGAGAGGGACATCATTCTTGGGAGGGTGGAGGGACACTGCAAGAGAAGAAGACCCTCGATGAGATGGATTGATTCTGGGGCAATAGGGGTAAGTGTGTTGGAGATAGTGAGATTGACTCAGGATAGAACAGGGTTTAGGGCTATTGTACAGAGATGACTCAGTGGCACAGGGGCAACTAAGGAAGATGGTATTTTACTCACAGTTTGGGGCTGTTAATTAACTTGGGTTTGGGCTTTTGTAAGTAAGCCCAGAGCCTTATTTGGATCCATTGTCTGGTGTGGTCCTGGATCTGGCTGCTCTGGATGTCATCTGGTTTCTCAAGGAATGATTAGTCCTGGGGGCAGCTGCTACATTCTGGACATTGTTCCTCCAACACATTAATATATTTTTCATGTACACATACATTAAATCTACATATAGTAAAAATTTACTCTGACAATGAACTCCATTGGACAAGAATGAAATATAATTAGTTGTGAATATAATTCACTTGTGGAAGGTTAAAAAAATTAAAAAGGAGATTAAAAAAAGGGGGGGGGAAATGAATGAATGAAAAAAAAATAAAATAGTAGGTTCATCCTAGAGTCAACTATCTGCAACATAAAATGCACCCAGCTTGGAATTTAATTATCCTAACTTTATTGTAGTTCCATTTATCCTGTCTGAAACTCAGTTCAGATACTTGTCAGATGATCTCCCTCTTAGCTGTAGCTGTTTAGACTTTCAGGTACTGCTTCTCCTAGGTAAATATTAGCTCAGAATTCAACTTATAAGCAGCTGAGTGCATCTTCTTGTTCAAAGCATTAAATCTACTTACAGATAGCGTCTCAACCATTTACTTTGTATAAACTCTGGTCATCAGAGCTGAGAAAGCTCTTGATGTCAGTTCAATATGACAGTCACTCCAGGGAGGGTTTAAGTTATTCTTTCTGTAAACACATGAAGAAAATTTTTCAGTGAATGAAAACACAGTGTAAAAAAGACTTGCGAAACTTTAGCCTCTAATCTTTAAAACGGAAAGACAGGAAACTAATATAGTGCACTCATTGGAAAGATTCTAATTCTGGAAAGCAAACAAGGTCTTTTCTTTTTAATTGTATAAATTGATATTTTTACCTTAATTAAATCATCTAAATGATTTTTTTTTTGTGAGCGACACAAAATCAATGCTATGATTGAAGGAAAATGTTTATAGGAGGCAATATAAATGAGGATGCTTAATACAAAGAAGAAAACCTAAGTGGTGAAAAATTGTGAGCATAAACTCTAGCGCAAATGAATTTAGAGATAAAATCCAGAGAAGAATTCTAAATGAAGCAATTATTTTTCTTGTATGAATGGTGTTTTTATTTTTATTTCAGTTAAGTAGCCTATAGGGAGTGCTTCTTGTTGTGTGCTTTCAAGTCGGAACCACTAGATAGCTGACCTTCCACTGGGTTTTCAGCGGCAGTAAATTGCAAGGGAGGAGACCGCCCATCCTTCTTCTGCAGAACATCTGATGGATTCAAACCATATGCCTTTGGGACTGCAGAGCAACATGCTGCTAACACAAAGTATGTGGTTTGAATCCACCAGCAGTTCACGGGAGACTAGGATACTCACTCACAGGCCCACAGTTCCCTGACTATAGCCTCAACCCACTTATAACCCAGTGGGATTTCCCAGCTGTGAAATTTCCCCTAAGTTCCTACCCAGAAACTCAGAGAACTTCTCCTTTATCCTGTGGGCTACAGCCACACCTTTTCCAATGAGGTCTGAGTCAGTGCTGGGGAGGGGCCACCTTCAAAATCTGTTCCTCCTTTGGGCACTCTCCCTCAGCCCAAGGCTATTTTTTAAGCCCCTCTTGTCCCTTCCCTTTTTAAGAGATAATCTTTGTAGATTCTGTGTGTATTTATTTTCATTTTTAAAATTTTTTATTATTAATAATTTTAATGAAAATTTACAGAAACTTTGGATTTCCATTCATTCATTGTTGCACTTTTCTCACTGCCCACCCCTCCCCCCAGTACACTCTTCTCTTTGAAAAGTAAAATTCTTTAATTGTTTTACAGTCCCTCCCCTAACGTCCACTCCACTATGCAGCCTTTGCTCTGACCTCCTGTCATAACAAAAATACCTAATCACATACCCCTTTTAAACAGTTTGCTCCCTCATCTGAATGTATTTTTTTATATTAAGCCTTCCTTGGGTGATTCCTTCTGACTGAACTCTGATATTCTTTCCTAGTATTAAACTCTTCTCTGAAAATGTCTAACAAATTACGATTTGTGCATCTCTGTTAAAATTCCAAATCCACGCTTCTGAGTACAGATGTGTAATGCAGGTAGAAATTCTATGGTCACAAAAGTGCCATTCTTTTAAACTAACTCAGAAGGTTTAGTCTTTAAATGCTTGAATTACTAATGAAAACTCAGCCATGGCAGTCTTGTTCATTCGAAACGGATGAAGCATAAAAAATGGAAAATGTGACCAATATGATTTTCTGCCTAGGTGCAGCCTTAGCCTTAAGTGAACTACTTTGCTGTTGTTGAGTAGCCTTATGTGGGAACTGAATCATAGCTGACCCTCTAGCAGGAAGCCCCTGACCCTCCAGCAGGAAGCCTCTTCCCCTGCTTCCCCACTGAAGCAAGAGCAAACCAAACACAGGCCGACCAAACCCAAGGAGAAGCTCCTGCCTCCCGCAGTGTCTCTCAAGCCACTGAGAGATGCTTACGCGATTTAGCTCTGTGCACAACATGCCTCCAAAAACTCTATGAACTCTGATAAATATCTGATAGTTTTGGAGTGAGGCTTCAGGCCTTTTGTTCATAGGATTGCTATGAGTCATGCTTGACTTGAAGGCAACCAACACCAACACAGTCATTGCTGTGGAGTCAAAACTGAATCATAGGTGGCTCTTGGGCTGCCTTTCAGAGGCTGTAATTGCACGGGAGGAGATTGTCCATCTTTTTCCTTTGGAGCAGGTGGTAGAGCCGAACCACCTACCTTTGGGTTGACAGCGTAACTCCTTACCAGTAGGCCACCAGAGCTCTCCCTAATATCACAAGCAAGGCATAAACAAGCGATTGTGGAGCTGAGTTAAAAACCCGACAATTAGCACAGAAGGCATGAGTCATTGTGATTGTTAACAATTCTATGATCATTTTTCACTCAAGTGTCCTAGTTTTGACCCAGTCACACCTGTTTGCCCACTGTAGATCTATTCTTGGTAGTTAAATGAAACTCTGGCTGATAGAGAAGGGGCCAGGGAAGCCATAGACTTCCTGCCCACGATGTGGTCAGCTTCCTGCAGTGAAGATTCAGGGATTTTTAAACACAAGTTTAATTGTGCAAACATATCTGAAATAGACTTTCATCTGTAATTATCTTGCAATTTGTTAAATACATAAGGTCTTTGCCTCCTTTCTCAGAGTTATCTCCTTAACTCCTATAACCAGATCTGTACTCTCTCCCCATTCTCTCCTAGGACTATACTCTGTTTCATTACTGTTAGAAGACTTTTTTCTATATCCCATGTTCAGGAAACATTAGACACCAATGACTATTAAGCATTCAAATCCACCAGCTGCTCTATATGAGAAAGACGATGCATAGTAAGATTCATAAGCTCAGAAACCCGATGGAGGGTCACCACAGGCACGAATCAACTCCACAGCAGTGGATTTTCCCTAACAGTCCCAGGAACTCATATGCAAGGCACAATGGCCCATCAGTGCTTTAACTACTATACAGTGAACTGATTATTAAGAAGTTGGTCTTAGATAGTAAGCCTATGTGAAGGTCTTTTTGTTGTTGTTGTGTACCATTGAGTCAGAACCGACCCATAGCTGACCCTTCAGCTATGGGAAGAGATGGCCCATCCTTTTCCTGCAGAGCAGCTGGTGGATTCGAACCATGTGTCTTCAGGATTGCAGCATAGCTTCTTGCCATTTAGCAAGCCTCTGAAATGTCAGGTATCAGTCACTGTGTCACAGGGTAAAAAGTTGGTTTACATTATATGCAGTAGTAATTTCAAAGTTGAAGTAAAGAAAAAAACTCCAACGTACTGCTGCAAGTCAAGTTGGTTCTGAGTCAAAGATACCCGAGATCAATTGCTGAAACTGTAAATTGCAACAAGAGGAGTCTGCCCATTCTCCTCCTGGCGTCACCGGAGAATACAAACCATCCTGAACCATCAAAGACTTGAATTAGAACCACCAGAGGCGCTCAGCCTTAGCTTAGCAACACAACTCTACTGACTCCACTGCGAGAGGTCCCTAGCGTTGAGGGCGTAAAGCAAAACTGATGGAAGAACTCGGAAAGGATAATGTAATTCACCATTAACCTTACTAAAAAAATCTGTCTATTACAAACCTTTTTTTGCTGTTGTTGTTGTTGTACATAGGGTATGCATCAGAGAGTTGGACAATGA
>NW_006399752.1:16922305-16928175 GCF_000299155.1 Elephantulus edwardii
CAAGCATGATGTCCTTCTCCAAGGACCTGTCCCTCCTTACAACATGTCCAAAGTATGTCAGATGAAGCCCCAGAATCCTTACCTCCAAGGAGTAGCCTGCTTTAACCCTCTCCTGGATGAATCTGTTTGTTTTCTTGGCAGTCCAGGTACATTCAATACTCTTCTCCAGCACCACAGCTCAAAGTCATCAATTCTCCTTCTATCCTCCCTAGTCATTTTCCAACTCTCTGATGCATAACAATTGATTACAAAGACCGTGGCCTGTATCAGACACACCTTCGCCTCCAGAGACACACTGTTGCTCTTGAGTACTTTAGAGAGGTCCCTGACAGCAGACTTTCCCATCACAATACGTTTTTTGATTTCCTGGCTGCTGGTGCCAAGACCGTGGAGCTGAGCAAACTGAAGCTGTGAACAATCCTGATGCTGCCAATTGGTCCAGTGGTGAGAATCTAGCAGCATATAGAAACTGACTACTGATAACCTAGAATTATTTCCTGATACACATTGGGCAAGCCAAGTTTATGTGGAATGTATTTGACAGTATAAATGACCTTGGCCTGGAGAACAGTGGGTGTTTATGAAGCCCACTTACAGCAGTGCAGTAATATGGGAAGATTCTTCTGTTTTCCTCTTACTATTTTCATTCTTGGCTCCAAGACATTCTGAGGACATGGTGTGCTATGTGTTGTGCTGTTGATTGAAATGTCAGTGGCTAAAATCCACCACTTGCTCCGTGGGAGGAAGATGGTCAGTCTCCTCTGATGAAGATTTACAGCTCGGGCCACCTAATAGAAGGTTGGGATGAGTCAAAAGTCACCTACAGCACTGACTTTCCATTGGTTTTTAGTTTGGCTCTGAGGTCACTCATGGATCCAAGAAAAATTATTTTAAAAGTTCATTGTAATGAAAAAGAGAAAAAAAAATTCAGAGAATGTGATTTCTCTAAGAGAGCTCTAGTGACATAGTGGGTAGGGAATTGCATTGTCAAACCAAACGCAGCTGGTTCGAATCCACCAACTACTCTGTGGGAGAAAGATGAGCAGTCTGCTCCCATGTGATTTACAGCATCTGAAAACCCTCTGGAGAGTCAGACACGTGTTGGATTCAACTTGATAGCAAGCAGACAGTCAGATTTCTCTGATAAAAAACAGTAGGAAGAGTAACGTTTAACAGTAGTTAACAGCTAAGTTTTCAGAAGCAAAAAGTAACTGCGAACAAGTTTTCCATAAAATGTCCTCTCCAGAGTGACTAAGCCAATTGGAAGCCTCATGTAAACCTTCTAGCTGCCTGTGCTCCTCTGCCAGGATATGTCCTATTAGTTAGCCCCAGGGAGGCAGAAATAGAAAGTTGAAAACATGAATAAAATGCCAAAATGGCATACATACTTAGTAGAATCTAACAATCTATGTTCTTTGGTGCTCAGTAAGAATTAGCTGAAGGAAAGGGGAAAAGGAAGGGAAATGAGCAAGAGGGAAGAGTAGGAAAAGAAGCCCAAAGAACCTGCATGGTCTAGCTCAGCACAGCCTTGGGAGCTCTCCTTCAGCAGGGAATGCTCTTTATTCTGCTCAACAGTACACTGGAGGGTCCTTGGGGACCTTCTAGTTGAACATATGCATTTCGCTGATGAAGGCTTCGGTGTGGGGAACCAGAAAGAGAACTCTTTCTGTACTGCAGACTAAAGGAGAAAAGATTGAGAAGGAACTTACAACATAAGAAAGGAAAGTAAGAATGATATGAATGAAAAAGTCCTGCATGTATTTTGAGACTCCATCTCACATACTTTGGGCACATGACCAGGAGGGACCCGCCCTTGGAGAAGAACATCATGCTTTGATGGGTGCCACATTCCTCCTCATAAAGCCCTGCTTCCCGAATGTTCTGTTATGCATACAGGTTGAAAAGGTATGGAGACAGAACTAGAAGGCACTTTAATAACAATAACAACAAGTCCCACATTTCAGAAAGCATGTTTTCTGGAGCTCTGGAGGCAGACACAGTCCAGAATGTGTTGTGCTGCTAGTCAAAAATCATCTATTTTGTTAAGCTTTTGAAAAAGCTAATTGCAGTTTCTAAGCAAAGCACATTTTCACACAGAAACAATTCTGTTTAAGTGAACAGGGACAGAAGCACTTCATGATGAAGATCAAAGATTGTAGCTTCTTTGAAGAAATCAAAAGTCTTCACAACTGAACCATAAGCAATATCTTGATAAATGGAGAAAAGATTGAAGTTGTCAAGTTGTTAATTTCATTTGGATCCACAATCAATGCTTATGGAAGAAGCAGATAAAAAAAAATTATGGCATATTGCCTTGGTGAAATCTTCCGCAAAAGATGTCTTTAAAGTGTTAAAAAGCAAAATTGAAAAGCTGTTACCTTTGAGGACTAAAGTGCATCTGACTCATCCCATGGTATTTTCAGTCACCACATATGTTATGTGAAAGCTGGGCAGTGAATAAGGCAAGCTGAAAAATAAAGAGTGCTTTTAAACTACGGTTTTGGTGAAGAATTTTGAATATTTGAACTATCAGAAGAACCAACAAGTCTGTCTTAGAGGAAATGCAAGTCAGAATGCTTTTTAGAAGGGAGTACGACAATACACTGTCTGTGGCGTTTGATCATATTAACAGGAGAGACTATCCCTTGGAGAAATACATCATGCTTCTTAAAATAGAGGATAGAGAAAAAAGAGGAAAACCCTCAGTGAGTTACTGACATAATGACTGCAACAGTGAACACGAATAGGATAGCAACAATTGTAGGGATAAGGTATTTCTTTGTACACTGTTGTTGTTAGGTGCCATTGAGTCAAGCATGACCCATAGCGACCCTATGAAAAACAGATCTGAGCCCTGTCTTACTTAGCATATGCCATCCTCACACCTCCTGACACACTATAGCCCAGATGCAGCACTCACCGTGTAAATCTCTCTGGTTGAGGGTCTTCCTCTCCTTCACGGATCCTCCACTTTTCCGACCATCATGTCCCTCTTCAGGGAACAGCCCCATCTAGCAACATGCCTGAAGTATCTGAGGTAAAGCCTCATCATCGTTGCCTTCAAAGGGCACTCTGGCTACATCCTTTCTAAGACATGTTTGTTTGTTCTTTTGGCAATCCACAGGATGTTCAGTGCTCTTCTCCAATACCATAGCTCAAAGGCATCAATCTGTTTATCATCCTTATTCAATGTCCAGTTCTCAGATTCATAGCAAGTAATCAGAAAGACTGTGGCCTGAATCAAACACACCTTAGTCTTCACACTGACATCATTATTTTTCAAGAATTTGGAGAGGTTCCTAACTGCAGACATTTCCAGTGCAATACATCTTTTGATTTCCTGACTGCTGGTACTTAGAGTGTTGATTGTGGATCCAAGTAAGATGTAGTTGTTGACAGTTGCAATCTTTTCTCCATCAACCATGGTGTTGCCTGTTGGTCTAATGGTAAGGATCTTTGCCTTCTTGGCATTGAGATGCTACCCATATTGAAGACTGTATTTGATCCTACGGTCAAAGAATACATGTTGATTGCCTTCGAGGCGAGCATGACTCATAGCAATCCTATGAGCAAAAGGCCTGAAGCACCTCTACAACTATCAGCATTTATCAAAGTTTATAGAGTTTCTGGAGGCATTTTGTTTCGGAAGAGGAAGCCACTCCTGCTTCCAAACTTGTCATGGTATGTTATTTTTTGTTGAGTCTCCTGAGATGTATAGCGACCTTATGTATATGTACAGTAGCTCTGAACCCTTCCCTGTCCTAAGCCAGTCTCACTAATTCTGATATACCAAACCCCATTGCCGCAGTTACTCTATCAATCTGTCTCATCTTCTGTCTTCCTCTCATGCGCTGTCCATCCACCCATCTGAGTATGATGTCCTTCTCTAAGGACCAGTCTCTCCTGGCCACGTGCCCAAAGTAAGTGAGTCAGACCTTCAAAATCCTAGCCTCCAAGGAGAAACTTGTTTTCACCCTCTTCAAGACAGACCTATTTGTTTTCTTGGCAGTCCATAGTATGTTCAAGACTCTTCTCCAGCACTACAACTCGAAGGCATTCTATTCTTCTTCTAGCATCCTTAGTCATTGTCCAATTCTCTGAAGCTTAACAAGTAATTGTGAGGACCAAGTACTGGATTAGAAGCACTTTTGTATCTAGATTGACATCGTTGCTCTTTAGCACTCTGGAGAAGTTCACTACAAATTTTCCCAGTGCAATTTGTCTTTTGATTTCCTGACTGCTGGTGTTAAGAGTGTTGATTATGGATCCAACCAAACTAGAGTCATCATATGTCAGACCCATCTCCACAGCCCTGAACTATAACTACAACAAAGAAGCCATTTTAACTTCTCCAGCAGAATGTTCTTTTTCATGTGTAATGATGTTGACGCCGATGAAGGGTGAGACTTCAGCTATTTATGTACTCACTCTCTGATGCTTATAATTAATAGCTTTCATGAAAGATCTGACCTTTGTCAGCATGACCTCATTAATCCTTGTGAACTTTCTGTTAGAGGAGGCAAGTGACAAGTATTAGCCTGTTTTATAGAGAAGTTGGGTAAGACCAGAGGAAGTCATACCTTAACACAGTGACATGCTGCCCACAGAATTTAGTAGGGTCAGGAATAGCATCCAATGGTTGTGAATTCTGTTTGGCTGCTGTCTCGGGCCAGGCACTTATGCAGAACACCTTCATCACTCTTTTCAAGTCCTGAACACGCAGAGGAATATCTACAGAAAATAATGTCTGCAGTAAGCCCTGTAATCCTGCGCCTCTGCATCTGGGACCCAACTTAAATATTTATCATCCTTGTTTGCATTGGTCAAAGGCACATAACAATAGCAGCAGCATCCATTGGTCAACTAACTCAATAATTAAAACGCCTCCTAGGAGATCAAATAATTCACTGTCAAAAGATAAAGGTCACTTTTTAAAAAAAGGACTCTTATACCTTCCCCCAACCCTTAATCACCTGCGGACTTCTTGGGCCGGGATAACTATTCCCTTCATTTTGGTGGAAGGTTACATAAGAAGAAAATAATTCCTGACATCTAGAAATTTTCCATAGGTGAAGAGGCCATTTGATGTGCAAGGGGGTGAATGGGAGCCTGTGCGAGGGCAGTGAGCCCTCTGAAACCTGGAGCAGGGGTCGCATTGGTCTATTAATAAAAACTTCCTTGTGGTCCGTTCCCTCCTGTATCAGCCCTCCTTTAAGTGACGTCTCCCAGGTTTCACACCTGCCTTACCTCGGGTACGCCAATCTCTGGGAGGATGTGGGTACAGTGTCTTCCCTTGAACTCAGAATCTAGTTTTTAGCTCTAGAGAAGTAAAAAGAGGACAATAGAAAGAAAATGTGATTCCATTTAATTAATGAAACCTAAACCCAAGCAGAACCAGTAATTCATATTAAAAAAAATAATAAATGAATGAAGAAATGAATGAACGAGTGTGACATTTAGGAATAAATCTTCTGGCTTAAACTCTACACTCCTCTGCCTTTGTGGGAGAGTTCGAGTGTGTAACTGAAGATATTGAAAAATATTATCCTCGCTCTTGTTTTCCTCGCTGCCTTTTCCAAAAGGCAAGTACTTTTTGTCACTTAGGGAGCTCTGGAGGCCTACGGGGTACAGAATCTCTGCTCCGTGGGAGAAAGATGGACAATCACCTCCAGTGAAATTTAAAGCCTCTGCAAACACCCTGGAAAGTCAATAATGAGCGTATTTTGACTCAACCACAATTGGAAAGAAGAAAATTTGTCACTAAATTACCTAAAAATCTATTTTTTTCCCTATAATTATATTTTATTAATTTTCATAAACATTTACAGAGATTTTGGGTTTCCATTCATTCATTGTTGCACTATTCTCTC
>NW_006399752.1:16935850-16941204 GCF_000299155.1 Elephantulus edwardii
GGTATGGGAGTGTCAGAGACAGTGTGATTGGCACAGGACAGAGCAGAGTTTAGGGCTGTTGTACATAGGGTCGCTATGAGTCGCAAGCGATTTGACGGCACATAACAAAAACATTACAAACCTAAAACTATATGTTTGCTTTTCTGTTTGACGTTTCAGTTAGCCTGTGAAATAGAATTCTGTTAGGTTTTGTACCTGCTTATCATCAAAGAATGGATTGAATGGCTTCTTTTGTGCATATTTCCAATTTACATTTAGAGCAGAAGTATTTAACTCAGTTCTCTCATGCTAGAGCAAATCACACAACCTTTAATTTGATTCCTCTTTAACTATCTAATGATTTCAGTTATTTATTTCCCTATCTAGTCTGTAAGCTCTTCAAAGAAAAGCATATATATATATGGTTTGGCTCATTGTGTACCACAAATCAGTATATTGTAGACACTCTTTGAATATTATTGATGTGAATTTAGAAAGCTTTCAAAAATCTAGTCATACACACACACACACACACACACACACACACCCTTTGGTAGCCTAGAGGCAAGAAGCTGTGTTGCAATCCCAAAGGCACATGGGATCACCTACTGTTCTATGGGAGAAGGATGGGCAATCTCCTCCTGTGTGATTAACTGCCTCTGAAAAACCAAGGGAGGATTAGCTATAGGTTGGTTCTGGCTCTCCAGTAAACAACTATCTATCTATCTAGATACGTAGATACATAGATCTATATCTGTCTACTTTTTATCTAAAGAGACTGTGAATATTGCACTAGAGCACTGAGATGCCAAACCAAAGGGAAGAAATCAAAAAGATAGGGAGCTGAATAGGAGATTTCAAAGGGCCGCTCTGGAAGACAAGGCAAAATATAATAATGAAATGTGCAATGAGTTGGAGTCAGAAAAGCAAAAAGGCTCAATGTTTTCTTAAGAGGAAAGAACTAAAGAATAAATTCAAGCCACAAGTTACAATGCTTAAGGATGCTATGGACAGAATATTAAATGACCAAAGAAGCATTAAAAGAAGATGGAAGGAGTATACAGAGTCATTGTACCAAAAAGAATTGGCTGACATAGAAGAATTTCAAGAAACAACATATGATCAAGAGGCAATAGTGATGAAGGAGAAACTGCAGGCTGCTCTGAGGACATGGCAAAAAATAAATCCCCAGAAACTGATGGAATACCAATTGACGTAGCATGTGTTAGAATTAGTGAGACGAGCTTGGGACAGGGAAGGGTTCAGGACTGCTGTACATAGAGTCGCTGTACATTGCAGGTGACTCAATGACACATAACAATAATAACATACTGTGACAGGTTTAGGAGTGGCATCCACTTCCTAAACAACATGCCTCTGGAGACTCTATGAACTTTGATAAATGCCGATAGTTGTAGAGGCATTACAGGCCTTTTGTTCATAGGATCACTATGAGTTGTGCTCAACTCAAAGGTAATCAACAACAATATATATATATATTGTTGTTGTTAGGTGCCATTGAGTCAAGTACAACTCATAGAGACCCTATGAATAAAAGATCTGAACCCAGTCCTGTCCTGCGCCATCTTCACACTTCCTGACATACAAGAGTCCATTGCAGCAGTCCAGTTTGGGCTTTTACACTACACCACTGTAACTATCCACTTTGTTTAGTGTTTATAGGGTTTTCAAAAGCCTTTTCTTTAGAAAGTAGATGACCCACCCTGCTACCTAGTCTTAATCAGGGAGCTTCATAAAACTCCTCCATGATGGGAAACCCTTTTGAAATTTGGCACCTCAGTGGCAAAGATTTCAGTATCACAGCAACCCCAAGTAATCACAGTACAGCCAACTAAAAAATATGGAACACTTCAAGTACATTCATATGCATTTTTGTCCAGTAGAGGGCAGTGGTCTACATTCATCTCTATAAAGACTTTTGCTGCCATTAACACCAATTGAAGAGAAAAAAAAAATCGGTAAAACCAGAGCGCCTTTGAAGGATGGATGATGAGAGGCTTCATTTCACCTGTTCTAAGGATTCTTCAAAAAAATCAAAAGACATGTTGCAGTGGGCAAATATTCCGCCAAAAATCTCATTACAGTGTTAAGAAGTAAGGATGTCAGTTTAAAGATGAAGGTGCATTTTACATAAGCCATAGTATTTTTCCATGAAATAAACGACAATTTCAGATGCTCTGAAAGAATTGGAAAAAAAACAAGGCCCCAGGAATTGATGACATGTCGATTGACATATTTAAAAAAGCAGATGCTAGTCTGAATGTGCTCACCAAGTTGTGACAAGAAATCTGGAGGACAACCACCTGGCCAACTGACTGGAAGAGATCGATATTTGTTCCCATTCCAAAGGAGGGTGATCTGACAGAGTGTGGAAATTATTAAACAGAATCACTGATATCACATGCAAGCAAGATTCTACTGAACATTATCCACAAACAACTGGAACAGCATATTAACAGCGAACTGCCTGAAGTGCAAGCTGGATTTAGAAGAAGCTGTGGTACTAGGGATATAAGAGCTAGTGTTAGAGGGATCTTGGCTTAAAGCAGAGAGTATTAGAAGAAAATCTATCTGTGTTTCATTAACTATGAAAAAGGCATTAACTATAAAAAGGCATTTGACTCTGTGGATCACAACAAACTGTGGCTGACTCTGAGAAGAATGGGAATCCCAGAACACTTGATTGTGCTTATGCAAAACTTATACTTGGACCAGGAGACAGTTATCAGAACAGAGAAAGGAAACCCTGCATGGTTCAAAATTGGGAAGGGTGTGCATCAAGGATGTGTCCTATCTCCATACCTTTTCAATCTATATGTAGAACAGATTATCCCGGAGGCTGGGCTCTATGAGGAGAAGTGTGGCATGAGGATTGGCGGTAGACTCATCAATAATCTGCATCATGCAGATGACACAAACCCTGCTTGCTGAAACTAAGGAAGACCTGAAGCACTTGCTGCAGAAGGCCAAGGACTGCAGTCTTCAATATGAATTGAAGCTCAACATCAAGAAAACAAAGATTCTCACCACTGGGCTGATTGGCAGTATCATGATAGATGGTGAAGAGATTAAGATTGTTGACAGCTTCAGTTTGCTTGGCTCTATAATCAACACTCTTGGTACCAGCAGCCAGGAAATGAAAAGATGAATGGCATTGGGAAAGTCTGCTGTCAGAAACTTCTCCAAAGTACTGAAGAGCAACAATATCAGTCTGGAGACTAAGGTGCACCTGATACAGGCCATGGTCTTTGGTATTACTTGCTATGCATCAGAAAGCTGGACAATGACTAAGGATGATAGAAGGAAATTTGATGTCTTTGAGCTGTGGTGCTGGAAAAGAATATTGAATATACCATGGACTGCTAGGAGAACAAATAAGTTCATCCTGGAGAGGATAAAGCCAGGCTGCTCCTTGGAGGCAAGGATTCTGAAGCTTCATCTGACACACTTTGGACATATTGCAAGGAAGGATCAGTCCTTGGAGAAGGACATCATGCTTGGGAGGGTGGAAGGACAGCACAAGAGAGAATGACCCTTGATGAGATGAATTGATTCAGTGACTGGGTTAATGGGGGTAGAAGTGTCAGAGACAATAAGATTAGCATGGAATAGAGCAGGATATAGGTCTGTTGTACATAGGGTCGCTACGAGTCACAGGCCACTAGACGACACATAACAACAACAATATCATGGTATTTTTAATTGCTTCATGTGCATATTAACATTGAACGATAAGTAAGGGAGACAGAAGAAGAATTAGTGCCTTTGAATTGTGGTATTGGCAGAATACAGAGTATGCCATGCACTCCCAAAAGAACAAAACAAATCTGTCATGGAGGAAGTATCAACAGGGTGCTTCTTAGAGGCAAGGATGATGAAACTCACACATGTTGTTGTATGATTTCATCTGGCGTGTCGTCTGGGGGGCAAAAGACATTATACTGGGAAAGGAGAAGGTCAGCAACCAAGAGGAAGATGGATTCACTAATGGATTCACAAACTGAAGCTGTCAACAATCTCAATCTCTTCACCATCTATCATGATGCTGCCAATCAGCTCAGTGGTGAGAATCTTTGTTTTCTTGATCTTAAGCATCAATCGATATTGAAGCTAAGGGTATGTCAGACATTATGAGAGTGGTATGGGAAAGGGAACAGTTATGATGTAAGTGAGGTTGCTGTGAGTTGTAGTGGGCTTGATGGCACCTCACAACAACAACAACACTACTTTGTGCATGTTGTCAGGACGGTTCAGTCCCTGGTTCATGTCAATGAATGAGGAGGCAACCTGTCCATGAACTGGATTAACAAAGGAACTGCAAAATTAAGCATAGTGATTTGAAGATGGTATATGACTGGGTAGAGTTTCCTTCTAATGTACACAGAGTCATTATGAGCAGGGGTCAGCTCAACAGCACCTAGCCATAGCATAGTATATTCAGTGTTGTACTACTAACTGAAAGGTCAGTTGTTCCAATGCACCAGCTACTTCCACCACAAGAGAAAGATGGCCAGTCCCCTTCATAAAGATGCACAGGCTTGTAAATCTGAGTTGGAATAAACTCAAAAGCTTGAGTGCTGATTTTACACCTCTTTCCCTCCCCCTAAGGTCTCCACCACCTGCTGAAGAAGCCCCCTTACTGTGATCACTTAATGGAAAAATACTGCTCCAAAAGTATCTGGTTGCTCACATGACTGAAAGCCCATAATAACAAGTTTTGAACTTGAATACAATTCCAGGTACAAAAATAGTTTTTTATTAAATAATAGATAATGATCTCACCCTGATCATTTTATTGTCTTTTTTCTCCTCTGCCTATTCAAGAGTATACAATTTTCAGGGGAAGAGAAAGATTAATTCCTGTTCCTGTAAAGTCAATTTTTATTCTAAAATGCACACATTGAATAAGCAATCAAGCCCATTTTACAGTAATATAGTACTTTTCCATTTACTATAGAACATATTTCAAATGCATCCTAAAATTCATCATGGAGCCAAATTGCTTTTAGATAGACTCCTCTAAGTTGCCAGCTTTGGGATTATGTGCAGCCATAGAAGTTTATTTTAAATATAATCTAGAATGCAGGAACAAGTAGACCTCATAGAAGCACAGATATTGGAAGATTATTTTAATCTATC
This sequence comes from Elephantulus edwardii, assembly GCF_000299155.1. Classification (NCBI taxonomy): domain Eukaryota; kingdom Metazoa; phylum Chordata; class Mammalia; order Macroscelidea; family Macroscelididae; genus Elephantulus; species Elephantulus edwardii. The sequence continues at coordinate 16,940,990 of NW_006399752.1, forward strand.
TTGTTACTTCTGCAGCAGATATTTATGGTTCTCTGTCTCCCATGAATCCCCAAAAGACAAACAAGTATATCTTAGAAAGGGTACAGCCAGGAGGCTCCTGAGAGGCAAGGATAGTGAAACTTCATCTGACATACTTTGGTCATGCTCTTAGAGGGGCTGTTGTTGTTGTTGTTGTGTGCCGTCGAGTCATTTGTGACTCATAGCGACCCTATGTA
>NW_006399752.1:16943149-16997984 GCF_000299155.1 Elephantulus edwardii
ACTCATCTGGTCTTCGCTCATTAGTGTTCAAGCCCTCAAACCTGTTCCTGAGATGATTCTGAAATTCAGGTAGTATGAAATTAAAGTCATATTTTGGCTCCTGTGGATTCGGTTTAATTTTCCTCAGCTTCAGCTTGAACTTGCATATGAGTAGTTGGTGGTCTGTTCCACAATCAGCTCCTTGCCTAGTTTTCAAAGCTGATATTGAGCTTCTCCAGTGGTTTTTTTCAACAGATGTAATCGATCTGATTCCTACGCATACCATCAGGTGAAATCCATGTGTATAACCTACATTTATGTCTCCCTTGGAAAAGAACATCGTACTTGGAAAGGTGGAGGGTGAGCAAAGGAGAGGGAGACCCTGAATGAGATGGATTGACACAGTGACTGTGACGGTGGGCTCCAGTGTGCCCAGGGTGATGTGGAAAGCACAGGAAAGGGCAGGCTTCATTCATTGTGTTTAGGGTTTCTGTAAATCATAGTCATAGTTTACTCTCATACAACAACAAAGAGTCATGCGGCACACTGTGTTCTTTGTCTACTAACTGAAAGTTAATCAATTGGAATCTAAAAGCTTCTCCATGCGAGAAAGATTGTGCAGTTAGCTTCTTAAAGATAGGTTGTTTTTGTTGTGTACCATTGAGTTGGAATCAACCTCTCTAGCTGAGCCTTCAGCGGATTTTCAGAAGCAATAATCTCACTGGGGGACATTACCAGTTGTTCTGCCATGGAGCAGCTGGTGGCCTAGAACCACATACTTTTGGGATTGCAGTGCAGCCTCTTGTCGCTAGAGCTTGAAACTCTATGATGAAGTCTACTCTGTTCTAGAAGCCACTGTGAGTCTGAATCAAACCGATGGCAGTGGCAGTGGATTTGTTGGTTTTTTAATAGTTGTGGGGTTTTTTTGCCCTCTGCCATTTTGGTCACAGCTATTCTCCTTATTGTCTGTCATCTCACTGCCATCTAATCAGTCCCACCACACAGCACTGTTATATGAGAGAACAAATATACCCCGTAGGCCTTTCTAGAGCTGTAAATCTTTACAGAACAGACTGTCTTATCTTTCTTTGGCAAAGTAGAATTAGAATCACCAACCTTTCTATGCAGCCCATTTTTTTTTAAATTATCCTGTATCAGCATTCTTCCGTCAGTATGTATACTGTAATGGGTAACCTGGGGTTGCTGTGATGCTGAACCTTGTGCCATTGGGATGTCAAATGCCATAACAGTTACCCATGATTGACTATTTGGTGGCGCTCCCAGATTAAGGCAGTTTTGGAAACAGGAGTGGCATCCACTTCCTAAACAACATTCCTCTGAAAATTCTATGAACTTTGAGAAATGAACTTTGAGAAATGACGATAGTTATAGAAAGGCTTCAGGTCTTTTGTTCATAGGGTCACTATGAGTCATGGTCTGCTTGACAACAACCAACAACAACAACATTGGTTTACATATAAAATTGGTATACATTGTGGTTCACACTTTTCTTCATTCACATTATGTTTCATACACTCATTCCCATACATCGTGTTTTATAAAATAAATCACCGTTGAACCATGCCCACAATTACCCAGTCTTTTCAGGTCCCCACTGAATCTTTCCCATTTCCTTTACCCCCTCCCTCCACATTGTGTGACCCTGTGATTTCCCACCTCTCCATCATCAACCCTTTGCTCCCACCCCATCCTTCTTTGAACCCCAATACATGTTTTACTAGTAATTCTTCTATTTTTATAAGATTGATCCCATGCAGCATTTGCCCTTATGAGACTGTGTTAGTTCACTCAGCAAAATGCTCTCCAGTCTTTCCCAAGTTATGTAATGTTTTTTGAAATCATTCACTTATGTGCTGCATAATATCTGTCGTGTGAATGTCCCACACTTTCTCAATCAGTTATATTGTGTTCAGATACTTGGCTGTTTCCATGTTCCTGCATGCCACCCAGTTCTTCGCTCACTATACCATCAGGGGCCTTGTTCTTTAAGGCACGTAGTAACTTCTTTCTGTTGTGATATCTCTGCTCTCTAGCAGTTTTTGCTGCCTCTGTGGCTTCGATTTTACTGTGTCTTCTCTGGATACCCTTTGTCTTCTCCATCCTCCAGACTGTACCTTTCTGTCTGTGCTTCATGTGCAAGATGTTACAAAGTTCAGATCTAACTTGTCCATTCCATTGTCCTCTACAGAGCTTTCATGCAGGCCACTTCTAGGTCAAATATAGATTGATTGTCCTCATGTGGACCACTTCCAGGTCAACTATAGGCTGAGTGGCCTGGGACAATTGCCCACCAACTATGGACAGAGTAACAGGGTATTGAGACACAGAGCATAGAAATAAAAGTAAACACCTCAAAAAAGAGATTTAAATATGGAGAAACAGTCTGAGATTTCACAGATAAAGGGAATGCAATTAGCTAAAACCTTGTTCTTCCTGTCTGGATAATCAGTAACAGTAATTTATGGTTAATGCTCTAAGCTGCTTAGTTTGAAGGTTCCAGCAGCTCCCCAGGAGAAAGATAAAGTGATTTACTTCTCCAAAAATCAGCCACTGGAAACCTTTGAAAAACAATTCCGCTGTGACACATGTGGGTCAGAAGGAGCTCAATGGCAATGGGTTGTTTTTCTTTTTCACTTTTCCTGGGAACTCCACTCTTCCGTTATTTACCTTACTGGTGTTTGTTTTTGTTTGTTTGGGCCTACACTTTGGCAAATGTAAAGGCATTGGGCTCTACTTGGTATGCTAACTGTGGGTTATTGAAGGAGGATTGTCTTTATTAAGCATTTTGCAGCTAATAAGTAAGGAAACCTTTAAAAAAAAGCTCCCCTCAGGCAGCAGGCCAAATAAAACCACATTCTTGGTTGAAAATATTTCAGACCATTAGCAAGAGTGGGGCAGACATTTCTCAGAATAGTAAGTTTAGACAGAAAGTAAGGAGGGAAATAGCCAAGTTTCCTAAAAAAACAAGGAAGATGTAGTGCAGTACCAATATTTGTTGTTGTCTTATCAGTTCTGACCCACAGTGGACATACAGAACAAAGTAGGCTTCCTGATGGCATCTCCAAGGCTGCAATTTTGGGGAGAGGCACTCTGGTGGCATGCTGTTTTTGTTTTGTGACCCATGGACGACCCTCCAGAGGGTTTTCAGAAGCGGTGAGTAACAAAGGAGGAGACTGCCCATCCTTTTCCTGCAGAGCAGCTGGTGGATTGAACACATGCCTTTGAGACTGGAGCACAGTTGCTTAGCACTTGGCCACCTGAGCTCCTGTTAAGTGCTTACAAACTGCACTGCTGACTGAAAGGTTAGTAGTTTGGATCCTTTGCTGGTCTGAGAAAGAAGCTGGGCAGTTTCCTCCTTAAAGATATACAGTTTTGGAAACCCAGTGGAGGGTCTGTGAGCCAGAGTGGATTTGACAGTGGTGGATTCGGGGGACATGGAAGCGATGGACAGTTCTTTCTTTTGAGGAGCAGCTGGTGAGTTAGAACTGCTGCCTTTTCATTAGCAGTTGAGCATTTAACCTCTGTGTAGATAGGGCTCCTTTGCACAATGGTATTATATGCTTTTTCTAATTTTTTTATTAAAGAACCCATCTCAAAAGTGCTTTAGATTTCTATGGGAATTTTGCTTCTGCTATTATTTCTTTTAAAAATTTTCACCCTTTTTTTTTCTTTTGACATGCTGCTGTAGTTTTTCCACAGAATTCTACAAGGGATGCCTTGATTGTTCAGTGACTAGGAAAACCACGTAGGTAAAACTCTGCGGTCCACCAGGCCTTTCAAGTCAGAGTCATCAATTTCGCTTAGGCTGTTTCTCTCTCTTTTATTTTTTTTTCTATAGAGTTTTGTTTCTTATGTTTCTGTATTTTTCTTTGTCTTTTTTCCTGATTAGATTTAGCTTTTTTTCTCTGTAAACAGTGTACGTTTTATAAAGAATCACTTTCTCTAAAAGTCACTAAATCATGCTTGGGAAGATGGAGGGATGATGAAAGAGAGGCAGACCCTCAACCAGGTGAATTGACACAGTAACTACAAGGATGGGCTCAAGTGTGTCAGAGATTGTGAAGATGGCACAGGATAGGACAGGACTCAGATCTGTTGTTCACAGGATCACTATGAGTCGTATTGCACTTGACAGTACCTAACAACAACAAGTTTAAGCCTAAATGTAATAATGCAACTAGCGCAATACACAATATTTGAGGTGTGTTAACATAATACTACCATATACAAAGTGGGGAAGCTGTGTTTCTTTGAATATTTGTTTTTATCAGGGTTAAAATTTAAACCCCAATTTAAAAACTGCCTTCCAGTGCTTCCCCACACATATATACCCCACTTGTTGTTGTGTGTTGTCGAGCCACCCAGCCAGTTTTCAGAGGCAGTTAATCTCATAGGAGGAGATTGCCCATCCTCCCATGGAGCAGCTGGTTCCTCAAACCATGTGCCCTCGGGATTGCAGTGCAGCTTTATTGCCACTAGGCTACCAGAGCTCCTTACAGTAACTTATTTTCTGAGGAAGAGTCAGCTCTCAGAGGCAGATGCAATACGTTTTTGGTTTTTTTAAATTATGCAATTTCTGCCCCTAACTTTGTTAAACTCTTGAACTGGTGGTATGAAAAACTGGTTTTACCTGATGATCCTCTCAAAAGAACCATTCTCATTTCACTTAATTGAAGCTGAGATCACATTTCTGCAAGTGGGTAGCTTTGGGCCAAATCAGATGATGATGTGCTTTCACTCGGCCCTCTGCCTTCTGGGATGTGAATAGGCCACTCTGTGCACCCCACACAGCTCCTGAAGGTGGGTAGGAATAGAGGACAACTGCCAGTAACTGAGACTCAGATAATGGGCCAGGAAACCTGTAACAGTGCAGAGTGGGAAGGGAAGTGGGGAGTGGGAGTGGGGGTTGCTACCACTTATTTCATGCACATAAGGCTGCCAACAGCTCTACTCACTTGTTCAGCTGAGCCCAGCCCAGAATTCAGAATCCAACAAGGAAAGGAGTGTGTTAGGGATATGTCCCGTCTCTCTATCTTTTCAATATGTATGCAGAACAGGTCATTCGGGAGGCTGGCCTTCATAAGGAGGGATGCGGCATCAGAATTGGAGGAAGACTCATCAACAACTTCTTTTATGCAGATAACACAACCTTGCTTGCTGAAACTGAGGAGGACATTGGTGTGTGCTACAGAAGACCAAGGACTGTCGTCTTCAATTTGGATTGATGCTCAACAGCAAGAAAACAAAGAATCTCACCTCTGGGCCAAATGGCAGCATCATAGATGGAGAAGAGATTGAAGTTGTTAGCAATTTCAGTTTTCTCAGGTCCACAGTCAACACTTTTGGTGCCAGTGGCCAGGAAATCAAAACACAAACTGGAGAAGGAAAGTCTGCTGTCAAGGACCTCTCCAGACTGCTGAAGAGCAAAGATGTCAGTTTAGAGACTAAGGTGCTCCTGATCCAGGCCATGGTATCACAATTATCATGTATCATAATTACTTGCTATACATCAGAGAGCTGGACAATGACTAATGATAACAGAAGAACTGATGCCTTTGAGTTGTGGTGCTAGAGAAGAGTATTGAACATACTGTGGACTGCCAAGAGAACAAACAGGTCTGTCCTGGAGAGAGTGAAACTAAGTTGCTGTCTGGAGGAAACGCTTCTGAAGCTCTAGGTCACATACTTTGGGTATGTTGCCAGGAAGGACCAGTTCTTGGAGAAGGACATCATGCTTGGAAGGGTTAAAGGAGAGAAAGACCCTGGATACGATAGACTGACACATAGTCACTGGGGTAATTGGGGCAAGGTAGGCTCAGGATAGGACAGGGTTCAGAGCTATTGTGCATAGGATCACTGAGTCACAGGTGACTCAACAGCATATAACAACAGCAATGCCTTCGGAGCTCAGCTTCCAGGGAAAAGCTGCTGCTGGGTTCTCTGACTTCACTCCGGGGACCCCGTTTTCTAGTTAGGGCAACAGAGACCAGTGAGAATCAGGGCTTGTTTGCTCATCTCTGGCAAAGATGCCTTCATTTTTGAAGCATTCACGACACTGTAGAGTTAAGGTATGTATGACTGGTGTGTACTTGAAGAGTCAACAAGTGAGAATGAGGTAGTCAGAGCAGAGGTTTGAGTCAGACTACCATTATATAAGCCTTCTCGAGCCTCAGTCTTTCCAGGTGTAGAATGGGGAATTGTGGATTTGGTCTTGTCCTCAATAGGAAGCAATTTCTGTTAGCAGTAACAAATACATACAAGGCCTTTACATGTGGAACAGGAAGCTCTGGTAGTCTAGAAGTAAGAAGCTGCACTGCAACCCCAAATGCAGCTGATTCGAATCCATCAGTTGCTTCATGAGCAGTCCCTCCATAGTGATTTACTGGCCCTGAAAACCCACTGGAGGATCAGCGTACAACAACAACAAGGCTGCCAACAGCTCTGGAGGCACAGTCTACAGGGAGTTGCACTGTCAACCCAACTGAGTCTCTCTGTGCTTCTCTCATGGTTCAAATCCACCAGAGTTTAAATAGGAGAAAGATAGGCACTCTTCCTCCCCCTGTGCAGTTTAAAGCCTCTAAAAACCTGCTAATGGTCAGCTATGATGCTGTTCCAACTTGACAGCAATGAGCTACTTGGTCTTGTTTTGCTTGTTGTTTTAAGGCAGCCAACAATAATGACCCCCTTTAGGTTATTTCCCCAGTTAAAAATATTCAATATTTTGCCACTCTGTCATTTTTCTTTTTATTATGTGTTATAGAGTCTGTTTTAGCTCAAAAGGACAATACAATGAAATAGTGCCTGATCCTGTCTCATGCCCAAAATTGCTGCTGCGTTTGAGCCCATTTTTTGCAATCACTATGTCAATCTTTCAAGAGTTTTCTTCTTTTTCACTGTGACATTTTCCAGGATCTGGTCCTTTTTGAGAACATGTCTAGAGTTTGTGTGATGCAGTCTCATCACCATCCCTTCTAAAGCTCAGTCTGGTTGTATAGGACAAATTTGTTTTTTCTTCAGAAAGTTTATGGTATATTTAATATTCTTTACCAGCACCATATTCAAGTCTGTCAAGTCTTCCTTGATCGTCCTTACTTACTGTCTAGATTTTGCATGCACACATGAAAATGGAGAATTGAGACGTTAGGCATTATTGTATATGTCTCTTCCAAAACATAACTGAAGAAGGGCACTGAGTCATTGGAACTGCCCAGGCTTCTCAGAATCTAGAACAGATCTGGGATCTTTATCAGGTGTCTCAGTGCACAGAGCATATACGGAGAAACTGAATGAAAGATTTAGGAAAATCAGAGCAGACAAAGAATGCAGATTGACAATTAGCAGGATGGAAACTAGAAGCAAAGTCAAAACTAGCAATTTTTAGCATAGGAGCAGACAGGGGAGTATTCACGGTCCAGAACACCAGCTGCATCTCATTATCAACGTCTTCCTAAAGTCACTCTTCTCTTTACTACTTCAACCAACCATTGAAGCCAAACAGATTAAGTCTATATATAACAGCTTTCTTTCCTATTACTGTTTTTCGAAGCCTAACTCACAGTTTAATGATTGGAGCAATATCTATCTAATTGCTTTAATTTGTCTTCTTTTCCCAATATGTACTGAAATAAGTGAGAGCCTTTGGTCAACAGGGACTGAATTCCAAGGAAGTCACAGTACAACAAAGCACAGCATTCCAGAGAAGGCTGGCATCACACTTCATTGAATGTCAGGCCATTTTCACCCTCAGAAGCACTGTTATAAAGAGATGAAGGGCGTGGAGAAAATGCAAAAGAAAGAAAACTTGTTTACAGTGAAAAAACCTCTCTCAATATATGAGACAGAAAACTTACTAAAAGCCAAGGCAATTCATAAAATGGTTTGAGCCTTGTGACCATTTGGGAACAGAAACAAACTAATGGATAATGAAACGTAAGAAATTTATCTAAATAGATTTAACCAAGAGGCTTGATTTCCCCCACAGAGTAGCTAAGAACTGCTTTATATAAACACTCACATACTTGATTCATTCCCCTTCGTACCTCTGGGAGGACAAAAATAGAAAAAGTGCAGACATTTTCTTTTGCGGAAGAAGTGTGTGTATGTGTGTACGGGCGTGCACTCTGTGGATTTTGCAGACTGTTTGGATTTTACCCAGAAGACCATATTGACTACTTAGGGCAGGGTGCCAATATAAAGAAAAGGCACCTGGAGGGCAATTACCCTTAAACTTTTATTACTACCATATTTGTGTAACATTATTTTTTCCTTCAGTCACAGAGAAGTATCTCTCAAGGCTCAATTCTCAATAAGTTCTGCAAGTCACTGAAATAATAGCACTACCCCTTGCTTTTCATACAGAGGTCCATCCTCTCCCTGTTTGCCAACAAGTCAGAGTAATTCTGATTTTCTCTACGTGTCATGTCCCTTAAGTTGTAGTACCAAGGAGGCTCCAGCAAGAACTTTTTACTCTTCTAGGTATATCACCTCAGCAGCACTAACTTTCCATTGGAGATTCTTCATTTCATTGCTATTGCCTAACATATTTGGCTAGAAATATGAGAGATTTACTTATGCAACCACCATTAGTGTATGGGTTGAAATAGCATTTGCTTTGGAAGCATTTCATTAATACAACTACAATGATGGTTCTCAAAAGGAGATAAAAACCATGGGATAAATATCCCAGGGGACAAATCCCTGAAGGCTGCAGCAATGCCTCCATGGTCTAGGGTATAAGAGATCCCTTGAGAAGGAGAGGTGAGTCAAGCATGGAGTGTTTCTTCCTGTAGTCTAAGACTAACACTTGGTTCAGCATTCAATTGTCCTATTACTGGTGCCCCACGGCAATGACTTTCAATGTCAACCTCCTCAGAATCACTTGCTTAGCTTTCAACAACAACAAAAAAACCCTCCTGACGCACAGACTCGGCCTTTGACTAATTAAACTATACCTTCTTGGAATTAGGCTCATGGGGTTAGGAGATACTTAGATTTACCCCTTAGTCCAGGAAAGAAAGTATCTTTCAACAATTAATAACAAGTCTGCCCTCACAGGGATTGAGGACGGAATCTGTACTTCTTGGGTGGGCTGAATTCAATAACCGGTTCTGCCTAAATATGGGAGGGGGAGAGGGATTTTTAATGTAAAGCAATATATAAAGCAAATTTATTTGAATGCTAGGGGGAAAGTAGTGGACTATTTTAATGATTGCAAGACACTTTAAAAATGTTATTGGAAAATAAAAACAACTAAGCAACAAATAGAGTCAACCCTAGAAGGGGCAAAGTGTGCTGCTTTAAAAATAAGACCTAGTCTTTTTATCCAAGAACATCGTACAGAAAGGAATAAGGTAAGCCACAAGCCTGGAGAATCGATTTACAACCGGTAACTGACAAAGGACATGTCAAAATTCCTAAAAATCTGTAGGAAAATGTAAATGAGTATCCAATAGGAAAAATTAGGAAAAAGATGTGAACCAACACTTAAACAAAAATGGTCCAGAATGAAACCAGAATTGTCAGCAAAAGGTGAAAGGATGCTTCTTCTCATTAGAAATTTTTAAAAAGCCTTAAAAATGATATTCCATACTCTACCTAAAAATTAAATATTAAAATTCAAACAACTTTAAATTTAAAAGTTAGCAAATACTTAAAAGTGGAGGAATTTAATAGTATGTATGCAGATCAATGGGAATACTTCCCCATTGCTAGAGAAAGGGTACTTTAGAAATAGCAGCTTTAAAGCATCATTCTGAGAAAGGTAGAAGGTCAGAGAAAAAGATAGAGACCCTCAACAGATGGGTTGGCTCAGTGACTATCACAGTGGACTTGAACATGACAGAGATCATGAACAGGGCACAGGATAGAGTAAGGTTCAGGTTGATTGTTCAGAGAGTCCTTATGAGTCATGATCAACTTGATGACACCTAACAACAGCAACAATGAAGTTACATGTAATGATAGAACAATGAATTAGGAATGCCTAAGAGAACCGGTGCCTTCTGTGTGCTCTTGAAGAATACTGTATATACTATCCATAGACAACAAACAAACAAACAAAAATCAAATCAAATCTTTTTGAAGAAGTGTAGTCAGAATATTCCTTAGCAGTGAGGATGGTGAGATCCCATCCTACATCCTTTGGGCGTGTTTTCAAGAGTGGCCAGTCCCTGTAGAAAGACATCATGCTTGGTAATTGTTGTTGTTATTAGGTGCCATCAAGTCAAGTGTGACGTATAGCAATTCTATGAACAATAGATCTGAACCCTGCCCTATCCTGTGCCATCTTCCCACTTACTGACACATTAAATCCCATTGTAGCAGCCACTATGTCGATCCACCTGGTTGAGGGTCTTCCTCTCCTTCGATGACCCTTCACCCTTCCCAGCATCATGTCCCTTTCCAAGGAAATGTATGTCAGGTGATGCCTCATCATTACTGCCTCCAAAAAGCACTCTGGCTGCACCCTCTCCAGGATATATTTGTTTCTTCTTTTGGCAATTCATGGGCTGTCCACCACAGCTCAAAGACATCAATTCTTCTTTTATCTCTATTCATTGCCAGCTTTCAGATGTATAACAACTGAAAATGGTAAATTGTAAAAAATGAAATGAAACACGTAAACATTGACATTCTAGGCATTAGTGAGATGAGATCGACCAGCTTTGTCCATTTGAATCAGATAATCATATGGTGTATTATGCTGGGAAAGAAAAAAATGGTGTTGCATTCATAGTCTAAATGTCAATTTCAAATTCTATCCTGAAATGCAATGTTGTGAGTGATAAGACATTATCCATGCTATGCTTGGTTCATCATTCATTCTTCTAAGTGGCATAGCACTGGTCTGTGGTTGCTGTGAAGCTGAAAACTGTGACACTGCTTTGTCAAATGTGAGAATGGTTACCCATGGTGGACAGTGTTTGATGAAGCTCTCTGATTAAAACAAGCTTGGAAGCAAGTGTGGCTTCCACTTCCTAAATAGATTGTCTCCAGAAACTCTATGAACTTGGAGAAATGATGAAAGTTATACATGTGTTCAGGTCTTTTGTTCATAGTGTCACTATGAATCGTCTACGACTCGATGGCACATAACAACAACAGCATGCTTGGTTGGTGAAAAAGAGAAAGGCCCTAAAGAAGATGGATTAAAGATCCAGTGGGAATCTGAAAAGATGGGGTAATTGGAGGCATAGATCAATGGTAATTAATTTTATAAGATATAATGTATGGGAATGATCATATGAAATACACTGTGAATGAAAAAAAAGTAAAATTTAAAATAGATACATTAAAATATATGCATTTTAAATGTTAAAAATAAGATGTATTAGCATAATGGCTTCAAGCATATAGGTTAAAACAGTACAGATCATGAGGACTGTGCAGATTGTTTTAGTACATGTTGTGCATATGCCAGAACCGTGATGGTGCCTTATAGCAGCAACAACAAAGGTGCAGATGATGATACTATACTCAATGCTTTAGCAAGTAGGCTTGCTCTTAGATACAAACCATACAGTAGAGCTTCTCCAATTTGAATGGACTTCAGTTTTAGAGTATGCTTTCGGTCTCTGGATATTGTTAAAATGCAGGTCTTGACTCAGTAGATCTGAGGAGAGACACAAGGGGTTGCATTTCCTGACCTGCCTCCCCCGCAGAGCCTGCACTGTGCTTCCTTAGTCCAGGTTCTCAATGTGCTAGCCCTGCAGCAGTATCACCTGACCACGGCTTAGAAAGGCAAATTCTCTTGTCTCAGTCCAGATCTACTGAATCAGGCATTCAAGGGGTGGAGTGCAGCAATTTACTTTTTAACAAGTCCCGCAGGTGGTTCTGAAGCAAGCTAAAATTTGAGAACCCTTCCTCTAGTGTGTCTCAAATTTAAGGGGTGTAGGAACCACTTGAAATCTTGCAAAGCAGAAGACTTGGTTAGCTAGGCCTGGGGTGAGATATAAGATTCTGTACATCTATCAAGTTCAGAAGGAGCCTGTCCTTACAGACATTATGCTGGGAAAGGTAGAAGGCCAGTGAAAGAAAGGATGACCCTCAATGAGATGGACTGACCCAGTGAATAAATACAGCAATGAGTGCATAACAGAGTTTATGAAGATGGTGCAGGACAGGCGAAGGTTCAGATCTGTAGTTCATAGGGTCACTGAGTTGTAATCGACTTGATGGTACTTAACAACACGCTTAGAAAGGTGGAAGGTCAATGAAAGGGAAGATCCTCAACCAGATGGACTGACACATTGACTGCAGTAATCGGCTCAAGAATGACAGAGATGAGTATGGCACAGGATGGGACAGGGTTCAGATCTGTCGATCCACAGGTCCCTAGGAGCTTACTTAACTCACCAAGTTCAAAGATGATGTTCATGATTTGAAGCCAACATTCCGAAGATGCAAAGATGCTCTTGTTTCTGATTTACTCAAAGTCAACTCCTACTCCACTTTCCCCTGAGTATTAGTAACCAATTGTAGAATTTCCTGCATTACTTTTACCAGTAATATATTTATTTTTTAAAAAAATAATTTACTCCACAGAACACATTCCCTTTCAACAAAATTTAAACAGATAAAATTTAAAAAATTGAATGTCAGGTTTTGTTGGTGCTATTTGGGAAAGCTACCTATTCTACCTATCAAATCATGCAACAGAGGATGAAGTATTAAATGAGAAAAAACTCACTCCCAGAGAGACTCTTTGTGTAACTCAATGTATAAATCCAATTTACCACTTATCTTTTTTTTTTTATAAATTCTGTTTTTCATTTATTGCTGTCTGTGTTACCTATTGCTACACATTGCTACAAAAGATAATGGCTTGAAAGAACATCATGTTTATGGTTTTCTGGGTCAGGAATTCAGACAGGCCATAGTAGGGACCTATCTATAAGGTCTGCCCTCTCAGGTCAGAGTCTCAAATGTCTAGAGATGGATGAGGAGGCTTGATTATAACCATATGTCTGAGTTTTCTGTTTTATTTGGTGGATATCTCTTTGGTTTTTCTCCATGTCATGCCTGATAGCACTGGACTGCTTCTTCACTCACATGTCTGAAACAGTTGGAAAGGTTTGAGATTACTTTTTATTCCTCTCTTTTCCACCTCGGGTAGCGTAGGCCTCTCAGCAGCATGGCAGCATCAGGGTCAATGTACTTCTTACATGATGTCTGACTCCCACTTGATTTCGCATTGGACAAGAAACCAAGGTGTAAATTGCAACACTTTTTACTATACAGCTTCACTTCCACTATTATCTATGGGTTAAGACCAGATTCAAGCAGGGGAGAATGAGACTGTCGGCTAGATCCTCTAATCATGTTTAATTTACCACTGTTAGACTTTATTAAGGTGAGACAGAAAAGCACCAAAGATGCATGGGAGATGTTTTCACTAAAGCAACCTATGTGAATAAAATAAGCTTAAACTGTAAAGTCTCTTTTGAAAGCTCATACCACCTCAAGAGCAGGCATTATTAGCATCTTTTCCTAAATCTGCACTCAGTGACAGCACCTTGGTAGTATAAAATTGCCCCATGTAAATTAGAAAATGCTTCAGACAATATCACACCCACTGCAATTCTCCACTCCATAGTGCTCTTCTATGGTTATCCCTTGAGATCACTTCAGGCATTGTTGTTGTTAGGTGACACCTAGTGGAGTACGACTCACAGTGACCCTGTGAACAAAAGATCTGAACCCTGCTCTATCTTGTGCCATCCTCATACTTCGTAACACACGAGAACCCATTGCAGCAGTCACTGTCAATACACCAGGTTGAGGGTCTTGCTCTCCTTCACTGACCTTCCACCTTTCCTAGCATCCTGTCCTTCTTTGAGGAATAGTCCTTCCTAGCAACATGCCAAAGTATGTGAGGTAAAGCCTCATCATTCTTACCTCCAAAGAGAACTCTGGCTGTACCCTTTCCAAGACATGTATGTTTTTTCTCTTGGCTGTCCATGGGATGTTCAGTGTTCTTCTTCAACACCACAGCTCAAAGGCGTGCATTCTTTTTCTGTTATCCTTATTCTCTGTCCAGCTCTCAGATGCGTAGAAAGTGATTGGAAAGAATGTGGCCTAAGATCAGGTATTAAGAATTTTACAACTCTTCAGGTGTCTCCACAGTAAGGACCCTTGCCAATGTGATATTTTCCACGCAATCTGTCATTTAGATATCTTCGATTTTTCTTAATGATTTTGGAGTATCAAGATAGGTTTAGGTACTGCTTACAAAGAAAGTTGATTATCCTTGGCTTTAACAACCAAGGAAAAAAGAGAGAGAAATACTAGAAACTGAGACACTTGCCTTATAAAAATCAGAACCATCAATGGTAGAATAAGTAGTTGAAATTCCTGATGAAAAGAGGTGGCAGTTTTCTGCCTTCTGGTGACCTGGGTTCTTGACACTCACTTTTAGAACAAACCACTGAATCATCAGGCTTTGAAATACCTAATCAGTGATAAAATAATTTTCTTATTTAATGTTCCCTTTCGGTGGTATTTCAAAGATCCCAAGCAGGAAACCACACACCTTCTAAAACATTATTTAAGACACATATGCATTTTACAATGTATTACTTAAAGATACATTATATAGAATTATGTAATGATGTGTCTGCAATGCCTGATTTTTGTTAAGTGTTGGACTGCTAACAAAAAGATTGAGAGTTTGAATCCACCAGGTGCTCCACTGGAGAAAGATGAGAGTCTGATATGGTTTATATCCTTGAAACCTGACAAGGTTCCACCTTGTCCTATAGGGGCATTGGTGATTCTGAATTTACTTTATAGTAATGTGTTTGGTTTGGTTTGCTGAATATATTTCTGCCCATTTTAACGTTAGATACATCTTAAACTTACAGAATTCACTGGTTGGTGCTGAACACACACATACACACACACACACACACACACACACACACACACACACACACACACACAGAACAAACCGGGGAAAGGAGAATCACATATATCTGCACATTCTTTTTTCATTAAAAAAAATTTGAAAGACTTTTTCAGAGACAACATGATCTCATGGAGGGCCTTTTGTATTTAAAAAGGCCAGGCCCTTGTCTGCAGTTTGGAGACTGATGAGTGAAGAGGTTGGACTCTGAAAGGTGGGCTCTCTTATTTTGGTTGAGGGTTGATGTGGAATGTTTGGTTGGTTTTTCTGTTTGTCTGTTTGTTTGTTTTTTTAATTTAAGCCTCTTGTTTAAAGTCAACATGACCTTGTGGAGGGCCTAGTGTTATTTTACTTTGTAGGAACATTCTTCTAAGTGGTATAACACTGGTCTGTCAATTTGCTGTACTAAGGTAACCTGAGGTGCTGTAATGCTAAACCCTGTACTATTGGTATGTCAAATACCATCATGGTTACCCATGGTGGACAGTGTTTGGTGAAGCTCCCAGATTAAGACAGGTTCAGAATCGGAAGTGGCATCCACTTCCTAAACAACATGCCTCTGGAAACTACATGAACTTAGAGAAATGACAATAGTTATAGAAAGGGTTTGGGTTCTTTTGTTTATAGGTTCGCTATGAGTTGTGCTCAACTCAATGGAAATCAACAACAAGGTGTAATATGCCATGGATTTTTAATTATGACTCATATTCCTTGTATGGAAAATCATCTTACTCTTTTCAAAGTGCATCCTCCAAGCTTTTCTTTTATGAAGCAGAGTGGTATGATAAGGACTAGGTCCAGGATTGCTACTCCCCACATCTGTTGCTCTTTGGGGTTAGAGGCCAGATACTGACAAAGGAGTCAGCCTGATATGCTTCAATTTTAGACTAACAGGGCTGTTGTCCCAGTCATTCTCCAGAATTCTGATTTCAGTTTGCCTATCTCCCTTTTGTTGTGGTACGACTAACTGCCTGTGAAGCCTTACTCTTGGGTCTCTGTAGGTGCCTGGTCTAGAATTCCCTGAGAAACAGTCTCTGCCTAGTCCTTGAGTACCACAAACATTTCAGCTCTCCATTATTAGCCAAAAGGTTGGTGTGTTCGACTCACCCAGAGAGACAAACCAGGAGATGGTTAGGTAATCTGCTCCTGAAAGATCGTTGCCTTGACGATCTCATTTGCTTGGAAAGACTGGATGGTAACTGACAATGACAGCCATGGGACAACTCATAGCCAACAACTGACATCCTAGAGCTCCCAGATGACTAGAATTTTACATGAAGCCAGATCTTTTTTAAGATACCCTGATTACCAGTTTCTCCTGAAAGCATTACATTCATTTGTATAATGATTGCCTGTCTCAGGCTCTACTTTTTTAATCCAACTTAGACACAACTACCCATACTTCTAAATTCTCCCCTTAAAAAACCAGTTTCTCTTTCTTCCTCTGGATGCCGACTTTAGTCAAGACTAGGCATCTATTCATACCCCCATTCTTCAAGCCTGTCCATGCTCCATGCTGGATTTCTTTGGCCAGTTTTGATCCTGAGGGGAGGTACTGTCCTGAATGAAGTTACCACTAGGAGTCAGAGAAGGAGGAAGAACTCCTTGGTCACTCTCGAAGAAGCGACAAGAAGCTGCACTGTAGCTTGTCACCAGCCAGCTTGGATGTTTTTGAATGGGGTAGCATAGTTATCAGTGCATATTTCCCAACTTACACATCTGGGTAAATAAAAGAAACCCATAGCTGACTATTGAATTCTCAGCTGCTAAACTAATTCTATGTAACTGTTTCTTCCATCTCTCGCTCTTCCCAAGAAAAGTAGTGAACACTGGCTCTTTCTCACGCACCTTCTCCCAGTTTTGCACATTTAAGACAGGGTTGCTCTCAGTCAGGAAGGGTTATATCAAAGTCAAGTCTTTGTTGACTTTTATTTTCTTTCCTCCTGATACTTCTACTTCTTTTTCTTTTTGGCACACACACACACACACACACACACACACACACACACAGAGAGAGAGAGAGAGAGGCATGCACACACACATGCAGGGTCCTGACCTCCAAGTTCTCAATAAAAAGTTCTGGATCTCATACCTGTGGGGTCGAGTTTGAAATCAGATTTTGTGGTAATTAAGAACTAATCTCTAGACTTCTCAAACTAGGGGACAAGGGTTCCAGAAATATAAAATGTGAACCACAACATAATACTTGGTGCCTCTTCTTTAAGGTTCTCTGGCATCCAGAAACTTGAGAAGATTTTATTACACACACACAAACAGGGGGAACTCCAATGACTTGGTCATAAGAAGTTGCACTACCAACCCTTTGAATGTGCCAAAGGAACGCAGTTGGAATCCACCACTTGCTGTGCAGTAGAAAGACAGGCAGTCTCCTCTAGTGTGATTTACCACCTCTGAAAACTCACTGGAGAGTCAGCTTTAAGTCAATTTCAACTTGATGCTACATAACAATGAGATATATATAAAGTATGTTATATATATGGACTGTTTATACACATATATAACATGTGTAAACACATATGCATATAAACTAACAAGGATATATTACATAGTAAAATGTAAAGCCTGCCTAATTTCTGACAAAATTGAAACTATAAAAACATTTTGCTCCAGCACTGCATTGGGGCCAATTTACCATCAGATACACTTACAGGTACCACAGTTCCCCTGTATCTCATGATGCTATTACAGGCTCATGAAAGGATTTAGAATACAAAAGGAATAAAATTTTGGTTTGAGGAAACATTTTAATATTTGACATCAATATGTACTTCTTATATCAGGGTGGTCATAAATAATGTATTATTTTTTTTTAAATGTAGGAGGTAAGAGTTCTGGTGGCCTATGAAGTCACAATGTGGTCTCACCTCCAGGCCATACCCAGTGGAAAGGAGTGAACACTCTACATTTTAGGCATCATCTCTTTTCAACTGGTTGTTTTTCTGAGAATTGGAGTATTCAAATTCTGAAAGAATGCATTTGAAATGGTAGAATGTCATACTTACTTCAAAAGGCAGTAATAAAGATATGCAGGACGAGGAGGCCTGCTAGTCACACCTGAGATCCCACTGTGAACAGCAGTCTGTGCTAAGAATACCTTCTTCATTCACAAGGCACGGCTTGCTTTCCGATGCCATATTTGCATATTTGCAGAGAACAGCCATCCCCTTGTATGTATGTATCTCCCTGTCTTGGAATTTAAAATTGAAGTCTGAGAACTTGAAGGGGATTTGGGGAACATTGAGGCCAACCTCCAAGCAACCATGTAAGAGCACCTTCGTCAGCATCCTTTCTTTACTCAGCTCAGCTTGAGCACATCTGATACGATTTGCACTTGAGAGCTTCAAAGCTGCTTCCTTGATGGCACTGTCTTGTAAAGAAACGTTCAAAGTATGAAACCATAGAGATACACAGGTTGTTGAGGAAGAGGAGGATCTCAGACGCGTATACCACGCACATGCCTTGAATCGGTGCTGGGGGATGAGCTACACATGTTGAGCGGTACCCACAAGGACCATGGTGGTCTCATTTTCCTCAGGTGTGAGATCCACGCCATCCTCCACCACCTTGTGGAGGGTACTGTAGTGCTGTAGGGTTTGGTGGAAAGCATAGAGCTCTGATGCAGCCTCCCAGGCCGCAAAGCTGGGCAGGGAGATCAATTCTGGTCTCTTGTTTTCAAAAAAACATGTTAGGTTCCTCTCACTCAGCTTATTGGCATAGTCCAGGAATGTGTTTTCCATCTGCTCTTTCTCTTTTTGAACGTATGTCTTCCAAAAACTCATCTGAAGGTAGCTAACTTTAGACCGGCAGCGACCATAGCAAGTGGACACAAGAGAGAAGAAAGATGCGGAACAAATCAGGCACCATCCTAGAATCTTAGAAAGAAAGAAACGTTGAAGACATGGAGAATCAAAGCCACTTTTCAGGTATTTAACAGAGTGTTATTAAGGATTAATACGGTACACATTCACTGATTGCCACACCTCATTGGAAGAATTAATCTTTATTTTTAAGCAACATTTTTGACCTGTCAAAGTTTACCTAATCTCTATTCCCTTACCCATAATCATTGGTCTTCAAATCAATAAAAAGAAAATAGGTAAAGGAAACAAGAATCCCAGAACTGTATAAACCAAGTCTTCATATAGTATTAGTTATTAGAGGGGAGATTCTAAATTTGCTTGAATGATCAATTCCTTAATCAGATGTTTTCAGACATTGATGAAAGTATATACCTCCTAGGAGTCCTAGTTCCTTTGTATTACTTTGTTTAAAATGTTACATTTAGTTAGGTTTTACCTGAAAGAAATATCAGTACTTATTTTCAGTAGCAAAAGCCAGACATTCAGGAAACTGAAGTTAGAAGTATTTAAATCCTGCCTAAAATCT
Source organism: Elephantulus edwardii (assembly GCF_000299155.1). Lineage (NCBI taxonomy): Eukaryota > Metazoa > Chordata > Mammalia > Macroscelidea > Macroscelididae > Elephantulus > Elephantulus edwardii. The sequence continues at coordinate 16,962,459 of NW_006399752.1, forward strand.
ACAGAAAGAAATTAGAGTCATTCTAAATTTTGAGAGTTAATAGGGGAAAAAAAACTCTGAAAACAAACTTCTCTTTCATTCCATACTAGGGTTTTTTGTTAACTGTTTTGGACTTTTGTTTGTTTATTGACTTGCAAAAGTATTAGGCTACATATGGAAACTTTTTGTCTAACTGTATTTTTCACAACTGGAATAATTGTCAAATTTTCACAATTTAAAATTTGCCAAAATGTCTCTTGACATTTGAATTAAATGATTCATTATTTCTCTGTATGTAAGTCTGTTTGAAAAATAAAAACAATAGCATGTGAATGAACCGGTTTTCTCAGATAAGAATATTTTCTCTGACGGGGTTGACACTCTAGGGTGCTATGATCATCTGTAGTGACAGGACAGCAGACTACTCTGGATTCAAGCTCTGCTGCCCTGTCGGGTCTGACTCATGGAAACTGTCTGGAGTGGGCTGGCACACCACAGATTTCCAACGACTTTTCATCTCATCAGCTTTTTCTTCCTAGGAACAGCTGGGTGGATTTGACCAAGTAGCATGCCATTTAGTAGCCAGGTGATCCCAAATTTCCCTCTAATATAATGGCCTCTGTGCCTTGGTTTCCTCAGTTGTAAAATACAAAATTCCCCAACAAAACTCAATGAGGCTATAGATCACACGGGAGGGATACTGGCCATCCTTATGTCTGGGAGACACTGATGGATTTGAACCACGAGAGAAGCTCTAACTTTGGGTTATAGAATCCACCCATTTCTGAGGACAATTATGAGGATTTGGTGAAATGATGTATACGAAGTGCTTAGGAGAGTACTAGACGCACATTTGCCTTCCATAACTGCTCGAGATAATCACATGCTGTTATTTGGAGCTCTGGTGGCCTAGTGGCAAGGAGCTGCACTGGCAACCCAAAGGCAGTTGGCTCACATCCACCAGCTGCTCCAAGAGATAAAGATGGACAATCTCCTTCCATGCAATTTACAGCCACTGAAAACCTGCTGGTGAGTCAGCAATGAGTTGGTTTAGACAACACTATAGGTCAAGAGCTTTATGTCCTCTGTCTCTAAACCTTATAACAACCCTGGAAAGGAACTGTCATTGACCCCAATTACAAGGAAACTAAGGTTCTCAGAGGGAGCTCTGGTGGCCTAGTGGCAAAAAACTGTGCTGTGATCCATGAGGCACATAGTTCAACTCCACCAGGTGCTCTGTGGAAGAAGGATGAGCAATCTCCTCCTGTGCGGTTAACTGCCTCTAAAAACCCACCAGAGGGTCAGCTATGGGTTGGTTCTGACATATGGTACACAACAACAACAAGGTTCTCAAAAGTCAACCACTAGCTCTAAATCTCTTAAGCTGCTAAGTAGTAGAGTCAGTATTCAAACTCAAGACTCACCAGCATTAAGGCCAGGCTCTTGCCACTATTACACTTTACCTTCCCTTAAGAATAGAGAGTCATTCAGCTGGGTTTCTTGTTTCTCTGTCCCACGGATGGAAGAATGGATGAATATACTTTTTCCACCTCCACCTCCACCACCCACATCCCAATTATATGCCTGCACGGACCTCCTGCCTATCAGAACCTCTGAGGTCAGCACCTGCTTTATGTACTGCTCGCCTTGTCTGCATACCTCACCCACCCTCCCCACAGGAATCAGCCTCAGGTCCTGCCCCTTGTCATTATACTGAAAAGTAAACAGGTAAGTGTGTTGAGCTAAGCTCTGACAGAATGAGCATATTCTTAACACCTGTGTTTGGAGAAGAACCACTCATATAGTGATAAGTGTCTGAGCTTGGCACTGACTAAATGGAGCCTGGTGCCCGAGGGCATCAATCATCAGTCATTTATTGTGTCATACTGTTCCTAATTAATACCTTCCTACAACAAAAGATGAAAGACATTGTGGAGTCTCAAATGCTTAACCTAAGATATCTTTTATGCTTTAAAGAAAAGATTTCTTTTGGGGGAATATTTTTACTTCATAGCTTATCAAAATAATACAACCAGCTTTGGAAGGTATGGTTTTAAAAGTAAACTTTGCCTTGATCTGTTATAAAGGCAAATCCTTGCTGGAAAAACAAGTAAAAGTATACTACATTCAGTGGATTTACTCTGAAATAAATAGCATTTCTGACAAACTGAGGAGCTATTTATCTGCTCTGATGACTTCTTTTGGTTTGAGGAGTGCAATTCCTACTTGTCACAGATAGGAAGTCAGCCTTCTCCTCAGGCCATGGCCAGGCTGCACATCTGGATTTGTTCTCACCGACCTGGAGGGATGACAAGCTATTTCCCTGCATCAGTTAGGTAAAGCTCCTATTTCCTTCTGTTAAATAAAACAATGCCCCAAATCTCAAGCTCCCAAAGTAATGTAAGAACTTCTGTACAATACAAAGAGCATGAGACGTTATCTCCCTGGAGAATATAATTACTTTCCACTGAAGGATGTTTAAAGACTGCTGACTCCTACTTTATATGGTGAATTTTTCTCAGTCTTGAAAATATGTCTGCATAGAGACACCAGCTGTGGGAAATCATTCCAGAAAATCTCGATTATACCATATGCAACTTCAAAAAGTATTCACTCAATTGGTTCAGGTAGCTGAGTAATATGCATATATGCTTTTCTGGGAAACCGGTTTAAAATTAAATAATTGACAGAGGGGAAGTAATTTCTAGTTGCAGCTTTGCCATTAACACTCCCTTTGTGCCTTAGTGTCTTGCATTATTTACAAAGTCAAGCTAGGCAGATTGTCTTAAAGTACTTGGATATTTACACACGCACAACCCAAAAGATATTTACTTATCGAAAATGGAAGAGATATAGTCTAATCAGCAATTTCATCATCTATTCCAAACTGTAAAAAGCTTTTCCTGAGATTGTCTTATTGCTGCATTAGGTTCCCATTTCCATTTAGCTTCAAAATGTTCTGGCAAGGTTCTCACACAGCCCTGGCTGAGAGCAGGAAAAGATAATGAGCTTCCCAGCTCTTGTTTGGGAAACAAAAGCAAATTTGTCCTTTCTTACCTGAGACTGAGCCTGAAGTGACATCTTCAGCTCTTCATTGTCCTCCGGTGTCATGCTGGTTTTGCCACAAGATACTTTAGGAAGTTCTTCCCAGCACTCTTTGGGCTTACCCTTGCAAATCAGGTCCAGGAGTCTGGAACTTTTGGTCCCACTCATGGCACATTCATAAAAAGTCCCATTGAGCAAAGCTACCGAAAGCCACATCATTGGAGCTACCAGTGAGCTCAGGGTAATCTGACCGAGTACATAGAAGAAGCGGCCGACCTGGCCTCTGGGACAGATTTTCCTGGGGTTCACACAGCAGCCTGTGAAAAGCCTCCACGACCTGTTGTTCAAAAAGAATCCCAGGATCAGTAACACCCAGGCGGGAGCAAAAAGGAAAACAGACCCATAGGCTGTATTCTCAGTGGTGCAGGGGCACTTAAAAGCCACCAGCGAGAAGAGCCGCTCCCCTCCCACTGTCAGCAGAGCCATGAAGCTGTAGCCTATAGCAGTTTTCTGGTTAAGGAAGAATTTTAAAAGCCCCTGAAAAGCATCCATGTTGGACATCCTCAGAGAAAGAAAATCTTTGCGCTTGATCTGTAGAGCGGCTGTGGCAGCAGCCGAGGGTGGAGCTGGTTCTTTCTTCATAGAAACAACAGTCCTCCTTCTCAGGCTGAATTCAGCCAGATAAGGAAACAATGTCATCTCCTAGGAATGAACGTTTCCCAACCACGTTCAGAGAATGCCTCCTACTGGTGGGCATTGGGCTGGGAGGCTGCTGCCTACACCCGGAGAAACAGAGTAAAAGCAAAGAAAAAGAACACAACACTCATGTTTGTATTCTTTCCATGCAGCTTGAATAAAAAAAAAAAAAATAAATAAAATAAAAAAAGAAAGAAAAAAATTTCTCACTGAGACAAATAATAATAGTCTCGGAATTTTCTGGCTGAAGGAATCAACATTAGCTGAAATGGGTGCTTGCCAGTTGACAGGGGGCCAAGTCAAATTACCAAGTTTCATGACTTCCCCCTCTATGTTCTTGCCTTAACATTTGGAAGACTAAGACTGGTTTTATATCTTCTTAAACTACTTCTTCCTTGAGCTTGCCACCAAATTTTAGGATTTGGCCTTTTTGAAATTTATATGGAAAAGTATTAGAGATTGAATTTCGAGGAAAGACAAACTTTCTCATTTCTTCCTCTGCATACCACCCCCCCACCCCCAAAAATAAGGAACAATGGTGGCCTAGTTGGTAAGGACCTGTGCTGCTAACCTTAAGGCAGGTGGATCAAATGCACCAGCTGCTCCATGGGGGATAAAATGGATAATACACTGTAGTGTGACTTAAAAACCTCTGAAAACCCACTGAAAGTTTAGCTACGAGTTGGTTCCAACTGGAGGGCATGTAACAACTACAGTCTCACTGAAATCTCTTCATTGGTATCCTTAGGCTTTGCAACCCACCTTAACCTTCTGTCCTCCTGCCAATACCAACAAGATGCCTCTAAAGCAAAAATCCAGCATTAGCTCCAAACACATAAAGGGATCCCCTCTGTTTCTGAGAGACCTCTCTCCCTCTTCCACACCTCATCATGGGATTTCCCATGTTGTCTGTCTTCTGCCTAGAATGATCCCTCTCCATCCACTTGGCAAACCCTTGCTCAATATTCATAAAATTTCTTTCTCTGTGAATATTTCTCGGAACTGTCCTCTAAAATTTTTATAATTGTTTTCTAACATATAACATTGTACTTGCAGGACTTTACGCATTATTACAGTTATTTGCTTTAATGTTTGTAGCCCATCTTTCGGTATGACCTCATGTTGTGTGCCATTGAGTTGATTCCAAGCCACAGGGACTCAACAGGGCAAAGCAGAACTACCTCAGAGTGTTTCCAAGACTACGTTTTTATAAATGCTGATTCCCACATCTTTCTCCTGCAGTGTGCAGGTTTGAACTACTGACCTCTTAGCTAGCAGCTGAGAGTTCAACTATTGGACTTATGGCTCCTTGTACGCTCTTATAAAATAGGAACTACATTTTGTATCCAGGACTTGATCATGGTGTCAAACGTAGATTGGATGGATGCTCACCTAGTAAATTGTTTTTAAACAGAACTTGAACTTCCCTTGTATTGCCAGGCGTTGTGCTCGCAGACAATGCCAGTACCAGTTGAGTGACTGAATGGTGAACTACAGTATTTCTAATTTATGTCGTTTGAGAAAAATTTTATCCATTTCTCTCTTGCATTATTCTTAATTTAAAACTAAATTAATAAAAACACTTGAAAATTGGCAAATTTTCATTAGTCAAATTCAAGTCTATGTGCTTTGTGAAAAAAAAAATTTCCTTAGACTATGATGCAAAAAGATTAACTTATAGTATGAACTTGGCCATATACCATTTTACTTTCCTGAATCCTAGTTTACTCATTTGCAAAACTAAGATTGTGAAAGAGATAGCACTATGATTTCTACACTTCAAACATAGGAAAGCAGTAGGATCTATTTGAAAAACGACTTTATCCCACATTTAGGTGCTTCCCACCATTGTCAATTGTCCCTTTGCAGAGATCTGTCTTCCTTCAGAACATGAGTTTCACCATCTCCTCCAACATCCGTAGGCTCAACATGCCACTGGCATATTTTCTAATCGACTTCTCTTGCAAGAGATGTGCCCTTTGCCTCTTCTGAGAATTCAGGAAGATATACTTTGCCAGGTTCTGTGTGACGCCCATGCTGGGATGTTTATAATGGATGATATTTTAAATTCCTCTCCTCTTAGAGGATATTTTGGGGGGCGAGCGCAGAATATCTGAACATAACATCTTAGCCTTCTGTTTTACACCCAGATCATCTCCATGGAACACTTGGTCCTCAGGATACTTCCTGGAAATAAGAGAAACATTTTTATTTCAGCAAAATCACATGGTCAATAAACTGTAAATGTCATTTTAAACCCAGGCATTCGGACTACACTTTCCCTGTAGTCAACCATTGTGTTGCACTGCTGGTAATATTATTTGTTTTAGTGATTTTTATGAGTCATTGAGTCAGAAACGATTCATAGCTGGCTGGCCCTTTAGTGGGTTTGTAGAGGCTCTAAACTGCACTGGGGGAGATTTCATGCCTTTAGGTCCATAGGGCAGCTCCTCACCACTAAGGCACCAGCGCTCCCTCTGGTACCGTTATCCTATACCTAGATATTTTCCTCTAGAGTAAGTTTAACTAAATGTTCATTTTGTTTGTTTGTTACCCTCTTTTTATCAGGTTGCCTTCAAAATGTACTTGGGAGTTACACCAAGTGTGACCTGTAACAGTTCGAGCCGAAATGAGTTTTCATTGGTGCTGGATAAGAACCCGTTGGTGGAGTTTGTGGAAGAGCTTCCTGCGGGACGGTCTTCTCTGTGCTACTGTAACCTTCTCTGTGGAATTATCAGAGGTGCCCTGGAAATGGTAAAACCTGCATTTCATTGTGCTACTTATATTAGTTATTTAGTGTTTCTGGATACAAATGGTTAACACACTTGGCTGCTAACTAAAATGTCCAAGTCTACCCAGAGGAGAAAAAGCATGAAGATTTGTTGTTGTTGTTGTTATGTGCTGTCAAATCACCTACAACTCATAGCGACCCTATGTACGACAGCCCTAAACCCTGCTCTATCCTGTGCTCTATCCCAATCTTATTGTCTCTGACATACCTACCCCCATTACCCTAGTCACTGAATCAATCCATCTCATCGAGGGCCTTCCCCTCCTGTGCTGTCCCTCCACCCTACCAAGCATGATGTCCCTCTCCAATGACTGGTCCCTCCTTGCATCATGTCCAAAGTATGTCAGATGAAGCTTTATAATTCTTGCCTTCAAGGAGCAGCCCAGTTTAACCCTCTCCAGGACGAACCTCTTTGCTGTCCTAGCAGACTATGGTATATTCAATAGTCTTCTCCAGCACCACAGCTCAAAGGCATCAGTTCTCCTCTCATCCCTAGTCAGCTATTGAAAACCCTGTGGAGTAGACTTCTTTTCTGACACACATAAAACTGAGTCAGAATTGCATCAACAGCAACTGGCTGGTTTTTTGTTGTTGCTGCTGTTTTTCGTTTGCTTGTTTTTAGTAATCTATTGCTGTGTAACAAATTACCTCTAAATGTACCAGCTTAAAACAATAAATGTTTGTTCTCTCACACAGTTTCTGTGGATCAGGAATCTGAAAGTCGCTTAGCTGTGTGAGTCTAGCTGTTTTATTCATGAGATTGTAATCAAGTTGTTGTCTTTGGAGATTTGACTGGGACTAACAAATCTGCCTCCAAACTCACTTATGAGGTTGTCAGCATTTAGCCAGGGACTCTAGTGCCTTGCCAAAGTGACTTCTTTGGAGAGATCCTGATAAAATGATAGCTGGATTTGCCTAGAAAGAAAACAGATTAGAGAGAGAGAGTGAGGGGAAGAGAACCCAAGATGGAAACCCTATTCTTGTTTGTTTTGTTTGGCTGTTCTTTTATTATTATTATTATTATTATTATTCATTTTAATGAATGTTTACAGAGACTTAGGGTTTCCATTCATTCATTGTCACATTTTTCTCCCTGCCCACTTCTCCCCCTTAATTCTCTCTTCTCTTTGAAAAGTAAAAGAAAAATTCTTTCATTTTGTTATACAATCCCGCCCCCCAAATCCACTCCACTATGCAGCCTTCATTCTGGACTCCTATCAGGATAATATACCCAATCATATATCGCTTTTAAACAGTTCTCTCTATCATCTGTTTCAATGCAGTATACATTATTTATCTCCTCTTTTTCAGTCTCCCCTCAACCCCAATGTCAGTCCCATTTTACAACAGTGACACTATGCAATATTTGTCCTTTTGTGACTGAGATATTTCAGTCAGCATAATGTCCTCCAGGATCATTAATTTTGTATAATATTCCATGAGTTCTTTGTTTTTCAATGCAGCATAGTATTCCATTGTGTGAATATACCAGAGGAAAGCCATATTCTTTAGTAATCTAATCCAATAACCTAATCTCAGAAGCAGGAGTGGCATTCACTTCCTAAATAACATGCCTCTGGAAACTCTATGATCTTTGATAAGTGTCAATAGTTATAGAACAGCTACAGGCCTTTCGTTCATAGGGTTGTTATGAATCATGTTCAACTTGAAGACAACAACAATAACAATCCCAGAAGTGGTATACACCACTTCTGCCATATGCCATATGCCACATTCTTTTGCAGTCCTATTATTGCAGTGTACCTGAGGATGTGAATACCAGGAGATAGGAATCAGGATAGCATTGTCTCAGAGAACATCTTTCATATTGGGATTGCTCATCGATTTGAAAAAACAAAAATTCATTGGTGTCGAGTTGACTCTGACTCATGGTGATCCTCTGTATGTCAGAGCAGAAAACTGGACTCCATGGGCTTCTTAATGACTGATTTTCTCAGAAGTAAATCATCTCCAAGACTTTCTTCTGTGGTACCTACCACCATTAAGTGCCAGGAGCTAAGGATGCACAGATGAACAGGACACAGTTCCTGCCCTCCAAAAATCTGTGTCTAGTAGAGAAGCTGGATGAGTAAAGAAAGGAAACAGTATAATTAAGAGTTATGGGAGGACCTAGGGGCAAATCCAAGCATCAAATTCATCAAGTCAGCTCTGACTCATGGCCACCCTCCATCAGGTTTCTAAGGCTGTATATCTTAATCTAAACACAGTATAGAATCCTGCTCCTTTGGTATAGCTGGTGGAGTCCAAATGTTGAGCTTTCAGTTAGCAGCCCCATGTGTAATGTACTATACCACAATACCACAAGGGGATTAGAAAAACCGTCCTAGAGAAACTCAGAGGTACTTCTGAAGGAAAAATAGGAGGTAAATAAAAGGCTTTAGGGATAGGGGAGGAGAGAAAGAATATTCCAGATAAAAAGTGCAACATGTCCAAAGGCACAAAAAGATTTTTAATTAAAGAACAAGGACCTTAGGGGAGCTCTGGTGGCCTAGTGGCAAGGAGCTGCAACTACAATCCCAGAGGCACATGGTTCGAATCCACCAGATGCTCTGCCAGGGAAGGAGGGACAATCTCCTCCTGTACCAGTCAGATCTGATTTGACGGTATGCTCACACAAAAATAATAAAATAAAATGAGCTTATTTTTTTTAAAAAGAACAAGGACCTTGTGTTAGTTCAGTAAGACTCTTATATAGACGGAGAGAGTGACTATTGTGAGAAAATATGTTTAAATTATTTAAAGAGATCTGCTTTTAAAAATTACTTTCTACAACATATTTGGGCATAGGGATTTTTTTAAAAAATTAAAATTAAAAGCAACAGAAAGCTGAAGATTATCAACAAAAATTATCAAATTGAAACTCATATCTTAAGAATGTAATTTTTTTTCAGTGAAATGAAAATGTGTAAATGGGGCTGGAGACTAAGATACAGGTGATCAAGACCATAGTCTTTGCAATTACTTGCTATGCATCAGACAGCTGGACAGTGACTAGGGGTGATAGAAAAAAATTGATGCCTTTGAGCTGTGGTGCTGGAGAAAAATATTGAATATATACCATGGACTGCTAGGAGAACAAACAGGTTCATCCTAGAAAGGGTGAAGCAAGGCTACTCCTTGGAGGCAAAGATTCTGAAGCTTCATCTGACATACTTTGGGCATGTTGCAAGGAGGAACCAGTCCTTGGAGAGGGATGTCATACTTGAGAGAGTGGAGGGACAGTGCAGTAGAGGAAGACTCTTGATGAGATGGATTGATTCCGTGACTGGGGTAATGAGGGAAGATGTGTCAGAGGTTGGCGTAGGATAGAGCAGGTTTCAGGGCTGCCTTACATGGAGTCGTGATGGCATGTAACCACACAATAACACTGGAGAGACTGGGAAGAATTGTTGGAAAGTGGACGATGGCAGTGTGAGCTAAGACAGGAATAAAGCTTGCAGAGTGGGAATGGAGAAGGAGTGAGTGATTTGAGAGACAGTAAAAAAAGCTAGTTTGAAGTAGCCAGTTGTCCATCAGGAGAGAGACAGGTAATCTCTTCCCTGAGGACTTATAGCTCTGGAAACCCTCTAGAGGGTCACGAGGAGTTGGAACTGACTAAGTTATAGTGGGCCTGAATTAGAGTTTTGAATAAAGTAAAATATGTACATCTAGGTTATGGGTTGACGGAAAGAGACAAAGTTGGGGAAAAGATTCAGTAGTGGCTTCGAGGAGCCTGTGGAGATAGTTGTATCAATAACCTTAAAAGAAAAGCTAAGAAGAGTAGATTTGAGGGTGTTTAAAATGTGTGTGTGCACACAAGTGAGGATATCCCATGAGAGGTTTCTCATGCCTGTTTGGAGCTCACAGAGAGGTAAACTCAAGAGGCAGTGAAAGTGACCAAATGCCTCAGGAGAATGTGTAGAGTAAGAAGAAAAGGGAGTCACAAATAAAGCCTAAAGAGTAACTGAACGTTATAGGGTCTAACAGAGAAAGGAGATGCTGTGAAGGGTAGCATTAAGCAGTTGTTGGTGTGTGTCGTTAAGTTGGAACTGACTCATAGCTGACACATCCAGTGAGCTTTCAGAGGCAGTAAAATCATGCAGAAAGAGATTGCCCAGCGCTCTCCCATAGAACAGCATGTGGAGTCAAACCACAAACCTTTGGGTTGACAGTGTAGCTGCTTGACAATAAACCACCAGAGCTCCAGAAGGAGACTAAGTAGAAAAGAAAAAAGATATCAGGAAAGAACTAAGTAATAGAAATGAGGGGGACATGGCTCAACTGTCAGCAAGACTAGGCAGTCTTATAAGGTGAACAGTAACAGGAGGGAGTTGCACACTCTTTGGAAAAACCAATCATAATAAATCAAAGGGGCAGCATTTTCAAAACAGAGGATGGAAGAGGTCAGAAGAGCAAATAAAAACTGAGAAACACAGAAACGAAGTGCTCTTATATTGTGGAGATTGCAATTAATATCATGAAACAAAATGTATATGAGTTATTGAATGGAAAAGGAAATTGCTCTGTAGATTTTCACTCAAATTACAATAAAAACTTAAAAAAGACTCAAAGAGGAAAGGATTTAAAGAGAGGGGAAAATTAATTTCCTCCTGTACAGTTAGCTGCCTCTGAAAACCCACTGGAGGGTCAGCTATAGGTTTATTCTGACTCAATGGTACACCACCACAACAATAAATAACAAGACCAAGTTAATTAAAACCAGACCTGACAAATAGCCACCACAGGAGGAACCAAGGTCAGGGAGGAAGGGCTTTGGAAAAGTTGCTCAAGGACGTGGAAGGAAGAGAAGACAATCTTTCATAGACTAAGGAGCCAAGAGGAGTTTAGGTAACAATTGAAGAGATTACCATCAACAGATCTCACTTTTTCAGAAGATTAGCTCTTAAGAGTGGTGGGACAGGATAGTAAAAAGCCAGACCTGGGTTTGCCTACCCAATGAAGGAGAATGCATTTTGTTTTAAATCACATGTGAGAGTTGTTGTTCTTGATTGCCAATAGTGACTCTATGAAAAAAAGACCTGAAGCCTTTCTTTAACTATCGTCGTTTCTCAAAGTTCCTAGAGTTTCCAGAGCCATGTTGTTTAGGAAGTGGATGCCACTACTGCTTCCAAATGTAATAATTAGTGGAAGAATATATAGTGTTGTTGTATACTGTGGGGTTGGAACTGACTCATAGCTGATGCTCAAATGGGATTTCAGAGGCAGTTTAATTGCATGAAAAGAGATTACTCATGTTTATCCTGCAGAACAATTCATGGATTTGAACCATGTACCTCATATAACGCAATGTTGTTGTTATGTGCCATGGAGTTGCCTGCACCTCATAGCAGCCCGTGAACTGTAACAGCTCTGAACCCTGCCTAGTCCTGAGCCAGTCTCACTGACTCTAACACACCTAATTGCTTCAGTTACCGCGTCAATCCTTCTAATCCAGGGTCTTGCTCTCTTGCACGGTCCCTCCTCCCTTCCAAGCATGATGTCCTTCTCCAAGGACTGGTCCCTCTTGGCCATGTGCCCACAATATGTCAGATGGCGCTCCAAAGCCATTGCCTCCAAGGAGAAACTTGGTTTCACCCTCTCGAAGACATACCTGTTTGTTCTCCTGGCAGTACATGGTATGTTCATATAAAACAATAGATGTAGAATATTATTAATGCAAATCTTCTTGCTGCTTCACCAAGATTTTTCTAGTCTTTCTCTACTATTAAAGTGGTCTTGAGATTATAGAGTGAGAGGAAAAAGAAAGCATCCTGTGAGTTTACACAAAAATTGTTAATTAACTTAAAATCAAGTTAAAAGAAAGAAAGAAGTCTCCAGTCTTCATGGATAGCAGTGTGTTCTTATGCTGAATGACAAATAGGCTGTCTACAAATTATTAGTTTCCAAATGTCAAAAACTTCAACTATCTATGTCATTTTAATTGGTTTTCTGTAATCTCTGATTGAGACATAGAATATTTTATGGGGAGAAAAAAAATGACTGCAAGTGAATTTGCTTTCTGTGTTTCAAAGGGCATTTACTTTTCAACTGGGTAATGGACTTCACAAAGATATGGTTTTTCTTCCCTATACGAGCCAGATAATTTACACACAGTAGGGTCTACTATGTAGGCTGACTGAAAAAGATATTTTCAATGAGAGGGAAGAACTGAGTCAGATTCAGTGTAATGAATATTAACTGAAAAAAATGAAGATAAATTATTAACTTCCAGTAAGCACAGGTATCCCTCCTTACTTGCTTTTATGAAAGAGCTCCACAGGCACAATGAATAAGAGCTTGGCTGCTAGCCAAAGGTTGGCAGTGTGCAGAAGAAAGATATGACAATCTTCTCCTGTAATGATTATTGTTGTTGTTAGGCACCACGGGCTTGCCTCTGATTCCCAACGACCGTATGTACAACAGAACATAACCCTGCTTGAGTCTGTGCCATCCTCACAATCTCTGTTGCGTTCAAATCTTCTGTTGTAGTCACCATGTCAGTCTACTCAATTGGGGTCTTCCTCTCTTTTGCTGACTCTCCACTTTTCCAGCCATTATGTCTCCAAGGACTAAGCCCTCCTCATAACATACCAAAAATACGTAAGACAAAGGATGACCATCTTTGATTTTTTAAGGAACACTCTGGCTGCTCTTTTTCCAAGACAGATTTATTTGTTCATAAAGATTACAGCCTTGCAAACTCATGATGCAATTCTACTCTGTTCTATAGAGTTGTTACAAGTCAAGATCAATGGCAATGGGTTTGTTTGACTTTTATTTGCTTTTAATTGTACTTTAAGGAGTTCTTATAGTATGATATGTATTGGGTGGCTAACTGATCCGTCAGCAGTTCAAATCCACCAGCTGCTATGTGGGAGAAGGAAACCCATGGAGGGTCACTATGAGTTAGAAGCCACTCTATCACAGTGGGTTGGATTGGGTTCATTTGTTGTTCTTATTTATTGTTGTTTTGTTGTTATGTGCCGTCGAGTCATTTGCGACTCATAGCGACCCTATGTACAACAGCCCTAAACCGTGCTCTATCCTGTGCCAATCTCATTGCCTCTGACACACCCATCCCGATTACCCCAGACACTGAATCAATCCACCTCATAGAGGGTCTTCCCCTCCTGCGCTGTCCCTCTACTCTACCCAGCGTGATGTCCCTCTCTAAAGACCCGTCTCTCCTTATAACATGTCCAAAGTATGTCAGACGAAGTCCCAGAATCTTTGCCTCCAAGGAGCAGCCTGGTTTAACCCTCTCTTATTTATTACAGTGACTTAAAATAACCCTGAAGGAATACCCTACTGAGAGTAGGTCAGCAATTTCATGGTTCTGTATGTAAGAAAATTGTCACAAACAGAGAAGTGAGCCTGAGGGGGCTGACTGTGGTGTCTGGGAAGTGGGAACTGCTTTGCAGAAGAAAAGAGGCCTGAGTAATAATATTCAGGTCTATATTTTAAATCTTTAATTTTATATTCATAATTTATTTATTTCCTTTTTTTTCAAAGCTCTTAGAGCATAATTGATTGCTAAATGTTGTTGGGGTAAATGATTATGCTGCTTCGCAAGAGACAGAATGATATATGGTAAATCAATCTGAGAAGAACCCTTTAAGGATTCACTTATGCTTGAAAGTTCTGCTTGGTTTGTGCATTGGGTTAAAGCCATCTTTGTGTTGGAAATACATGCTCCTCTTGTAGCTTGTCAGAAGCCCACACCTCTTGGTCTGTCCCAGAACCATTTGGTTTAGACTAGGACTTCAAGTATCCTACTCTTTTTTTACTCACACCTCAAGACTGACCTGCAGTCAGACCATCTATGGAGGGCATACAATCCATACACCTGACTCTTATTTTCATCATTCTATAATGAAAGATTAACACTTTATGGGATGGATACAGCTGAAAGGGGGCTTGAGAAAAAATTGCTGCTTTTAAATTTTTAAAAATTTAAAAGCTGAATGACACAGTGTTAACCCCCCCCCTTTCTTTCTGTCCTAGGTTCATTTGGCTGCTGATGTTACATTCTTGCAAGACAGACTAAAAGGCGACAGTGTGACAGAAATAGGAATTACATTTCTAAAAAAGCTAGAAGAGAAAAAATACAGACGGAAAAAATGAAGACTAGCATGTAAAATGCCACAAGGTGGCTAATTGGGAGTTACTATTAGCCAAACATAAATTTAGAATTGCTTTGTAGCATGAACTTGTAAATGTTTAGAAATAAGTCAGAAATTTTAAATGCCTACCATAAGGATTTAAAGCTGTTTTTCTTATGCTTATGAATGACACATATTTTCATTCTGTGTTATTTTATAAGTAATCCCCTATGAGAAGCATGAATTCTAGATATTATGCAGTTAATCTTAAAATAATCTAGTCATTCTATTAACTCATAACAGAAAACACAGAAAGTATGAGAGTGAGAGTCTAGCTATACAAATGATTTGTCTCTTCTTAGAAAATTGGTAAAATGATATAGTATAGTGTTCACTACTCTAATAGTTTCTAGAAATTATGTATTTAATTCTCCATAGAAGTAGTTCCATTTATAGTACTCTCCTATATTTTTAAGAAATTGTAGATATAATATTTTTTTTTCCTCATGGATTAGCTTGCCATACAGTTTCAACCTTCATTAACCAGGGCATGCTAGCTATTTATTTGCATGATAATTTTTAAACATTTAAAATGGCATTTTATTTTAATTAATCTAATAAAATTAATTTTTTGAGAGTTACTGTTAATCAAATTCCTTCTTTTCCTCATTAAAATGGGAGTCAAATAATATTAAGAATACTTTCTAGTGTTCGTCAAGTGTTGCCCACTTTTCTTGGTTTTACCATCATTCCACTGCAAGACACCAAGGCCCACATAGTATGTTACTTTCAGTCAACAGAATCTGAAGTAATGCTGTTAGGCACCCTCCAGTCAACTACAACTCATAGAGTAGCAGATGTGAACCTTGCTCAATCCTGCACAGGCCTCACCACCTCTGTCATGCTCAAGTTCATTGTAAGAATGTCATTTTTGACAACTTCTGATTTAACGTCCTCCACTTTATGTTCCAATTATGAATGGATACTTGCAGCTATTTCTTCTTACTTGAGTTTTGCCACGTTAGCAACTGAAGGTCCCTCCTTGGGTAAAAGCTATACTCTATCCGTGTCATGGTAGCCTCTACTTTGAGGAGGCAGACCTTTTCCCTTCATATTCTGAGTGCCTTTCAACCTGACAGGGTCGTCTTCAGGCACTAGATCTATCAATGTCCTCCTGTTGTACATAGAATTTTAGAAGACCTGTTATTTAAGAAGTGGATGGCCAGTCCTGCTTCTTACTCTGTCTTTAGTCAGGAAGCTCTGCTGGAATGTGTCCACCATGAGTGACCTTGCTGCTCTTTAAAGTACCAGTGACATAGCTTCTAGCATGATGGCAAACACAAGTGACCACAGTATGGCAAACTAGTGGTCTGAAGTAAAGCATCTGCTAAATATCCCTTCCCCATTAATAGAAATGCAACCAAGTTCATTGTGTGATAAATAATGAGATAGGTGAGAGACTTTACATAGAGAAGAGATTGAGATTGTTAACCACTTCAGTTAGCTTGGCTCCACAATCAATACTCTTGGTGCCAGCAGTCAGGCAATCAAAAGATGAATTGCATTGGAAAAATCTGCAGTCAGGGACTTCTCCAGAGTACTTGAAGAGCAAGGATATTAATCTAAGATTAAGACTGATGAGACTAAGGTGTGCCTGATCCAAGCTGATCTTGGTATACCTATGAGAGCTGGACAATGATTAAGGATGATAGAAGAAGAATCAATGTTATGATGATGAGTTATGATGATGGAGAAGAGTATTGAATGTACCATAAACTGCTATGAGAACAAACCAGTTCATCCCGGAAAGGATGAAACCAGGCTCCTCCTTAGAGGCAAGGATTTTGAGACTCCATCTCACATATTTTTAGTATGTTGTAAAAACCATCATATGTGGAAGGATGGAGGGACAGCGCAGGAGAGTAAGACCTTGGATGACATGGATTGACTCAGTGACTGGGATAATGGAGGTAGGTGTGTTGGAGACAAAGAAATTGGATTAGGAGAGAACAAAGTTTGGAGCTGTTGCATATAGGGTCTCTCTGAGCTGCAAGCAACTCAATGGCACATAAAAATGACAGAGAATATTAAAGAGACTATGCTTTTTCTTATTACATTTTATATATTATTAGGTTTTCAGTGATATCCTCACATAGCTTTCCTCCTTATAGAGTGGAGACTTGCATTATAGTGAGTATCTACCTGGCATTCCAAAGTCCAGAGAAGGGAAAATTCACAGAGAAGACATAAATTTAAATTAATGACACCTCATTGGGAGAAACCAAAACATAAATTTCTGTTTCTTACTTCAATATATTTCTTTCCAGAAAACTTAAGTTCTATCAGAAGTCACTTGAGGATTTCAAAATCTAAGCAAACCTCTAATTTCAGGAAGCTCCAAGGCATAAATCTTTCAAGATAGCCAATTTTCTGTAGCTCCTTAATATTTCAATCTAGTGTATGAATCAAATAAATATTTGTGATTTAAAAGAGTAAACATGAATTCTGAAAGGTTTAGCTATCACACACCCACCCATTCCCATCAAGGTGAAACTGACTCGTAGCTGACTTCCAGTGGGCTTTCAGAAACAGTAAATCACATGGGAAGAGATGGCCCATATTTCTTCCTCTGAGCAGCTTGTAGATTTGGACCACCTATGTTTGTGTTCTCAGTGGAAACACTAGGCTCCCAGAGTTCCCCCAAAGGTTCGGATAAAAGAATATTTTCTTGTGCTTCATTTGATTTCACTTTCCAGATTTGCCTCAAGCAAGCCAATCAGTGCTATTTTATATGCACTGAGAAATTTTTAAAAATTGGTGTGACTGACTTCATTGCAATGATTCTTTATTGCAGTGGTCTGGAATCAAACCTGAAATATCTCTGAAGTGTGCCTTTATATCAAGTAAGAAAATCATCTGAAAATTCCAGCTGCTTGTGAATAGATTCAAATAACATTTTATCAGATGCCATATATAAATTCATGCCTTTGAGCTGTGGTGCTGGAGAAGAGTATTGAGTGTATCATGGACTGCTAATAAAACAGATTCATCCTGGAGAGGGTTAAACCAGGCAGCTCCTTGGAAGCAAGGATTCTGAGGCATCTGATGTACTTTGGATATATTGTAAGGAGGGGACCGGTCCTTGGAGAGGGATATCATGCTTGATAGGGTGGAGGGACAGTGCAGGAGGGGAAGGCCCTCTATGAGGTGGATTGATTCAGTGACTGGGATAATCAGGATGGGAGTGTCAGAGACAGTGCGATTGGCACAGGACAGAGCGGAGTTTAGGGCTGTTGTACATAGGATAGGGTCACTATGAGTTGCAAGCAACTCGACAGCACATAACAACAATAACAACAACAACGATACATACATTAATATATGGCACCTTTCCCCATGCATCCAGTTTGTAGCAGAGGGAGAAAGGGTGACTATGAAACTAAAGAGGGGCTGACTGACTTCGAGAATTTGTTTCTTTAGAAGCAAGACCTAGTAATAAAGGGAGTCAGAACTGGCTCCACTCTTAGGGGACTGAGTGACTGCCCGAGTGTGGTTTTAATTAAAGGGAATAAACATTGTGTATTTTGAGATTAGAGTTAATTTTGAGGTAATCAAATACCAGGAACTCTAGGAGAAGTCTGAATGGAGATAGTCTTTGGATTCATCAGTAAACATATAAGAGTCAAAGCAGTGGATGTGGACAGCAACACCTGGGGAGAATACAGATTTGAAAAAAATAGATGAAGCAAAGTGAGAATCCAGAGAAATACAGCTCTAAAGGTGAACAAAGAGAGTGCAAATGAAGCTAAACTTTCAGCTGGAGACATAAAAGGAAATACCTGTTTATGGTGACCTCAAGAGAGTTTCAAGAATAGCATAAAATACCAGATGCTATTGATCATTCAAGGTACTTAGAGAAGTCCTGGTGCCCCAGTGTTAAGAAGCTGCACTGCTATCCTGAAGGCATGCAGATCAAATCTACTGGCTGCTCCACAGAGCAAGATAGGCAATCTCCTCCCCTGTGATTAAGTGCCTTTGAAGACCCGCTGGAGGGTCAGCTATGGGTCAGTATCAACAGAACAGCACAACAGCCAACCTGAAAAGGAATTCTGAATGTGGTAATGAGGATATCTTTGCCTGAAAGCAGTCACAGCGCTCTGGTGGAGACAGAGGCAGCATGCCACGCCATGAGGAGCCATTGGGAACAGAGATGTGTAGATGATCCTTGCAAAGAGCATATTTGATAGGTGATGGAAATAGAGAATTGGAAGCTTTTCTCTTTTGGGGTTTTTTTATTATTAATTTCAGTGAAAATTTACAGAAACTTTGGATTCCCATTCATTCATTGTTGCACTTTTCCCCTGGTCACCCCTCCCCACCCCCCAGTACACTCTTCTTTTTGAAAAGTAAAAGAAAAATTCTTTCATTGTTTTACAATCCTTTTCCCCAGGTCCATTGCACTATACAGCCTTTGTTTTGGACTCCTGTCATGACAAAAATACCTAATCACACATCCCTTTTAAACCATTTTCTCCCTTATCTGTTTCAATGCAGTCTGCATAATTTATCCCATCTTTCTCGGTCTCCCCCCAACCGCGATGTCAGTCCTGCTTTACAGCAGTGCCACCATGCAGGAGAAGATAAAATAGATGAATGGGACCTTCTAAGAATCAAATCCCTATGCACATCCAAAAACTTCTCTAACAGGGTAAAAAGGGAAGCCACAGCCTGGGAAAAAGTATTTGGTAATGACATGGCAGATACGGATTTATGTCTAGAATTTGTTTTTGTTTTTTAAAGCAAGAAGGTATTGAAAATATTGTTGTTGTTGTTGCTGCTACTGTTTGGTGTCCCTGAGTATGAAGCATAGTGTCCCTCATCTCTGATACACTAGAGCCAATAGCTGAAGTCACAGTGTCAATCCATCTTATTGGGAGTCTCCTATCCTTTACTCACCTGTACCTTTTGAAACGTGATGTTCCTTTCCAAGGAATAGCCACTTCTCCTTGCTACATGTTCAAAGTATGAAAGACAAAGTTTTGTCATCCTTGCCTCCAAGAGTACTCTGGTTACACCTAATCCAAGATGTATATGTTATGTTGGCAGCCCATGGGTTATTCTGTACTCTTCTCTAGCATCACAATTCAAAGGCATCAATTCTTTTATCCTTATTCATTGCCCAGCACTAGGCCACCAGAGTTCTCTTACTTGTAAATATGTAGTTGTTGTTGTTATGGGCCATTGAGTCACTTGCATTGAGTCACATAGCAATCCTATGAACAACAGTTCTGAACCCTGCTCTATCCTGAGCCAATCTCATTGTCTCTGACAGACCTACTCTCATTACTCCAGTCACCGAGTCAATCTATTTCATTGAGGGTCTTTCTCTCTTATATTGTTGCTCCACCCTCCCAAGCATGATGTCTCTCTCCAAGGACTGGTCCCTTCTTGCAACATGCCCAAAGTATGTCAGACAGAACTTCAGAATCCTTGCCTCCAAGAAGAAGCCTGATTTCACCCTCACTAGGATGAACCTGTTTATTCTCTTAGAACAATGGAATACTATGCAGCACTGAAAAACAAGGAACTCATAAAATATTACATAACATGGGTGACCTTGGAGAAAATTATGCTGAGTGAAATAGCTCAGTCCCAAGGGACAAATACTGTATTACTCCACTGTTAGTAGGATTGACGTGGGGGTGTGAGGGGTAACAAAGAAAAGAGGAGATAAATAATGACTACTGTATTGACACAGATGGAAGGAAAGAAATGAAGAACTGTTTAAAAGGAATATATGATTAGGCATTATTTGTTTGAGAGTAGTCCAGAATAAGTGTATAGAAAAGTGACCTCGGAGAGGATTTTTTTGGGGAAAAGGTGAAGTGGGGTGGGGGTAGGGAGGAAAGTGTGCAACCCTTGAATGAATGAAAATCCAACTTTTTTGTAAACTTTCATTAAAATCACAATTAAAAAATAACAAATGAAAATCAAATGTCACACAACTGTAAGGGAAAGGAGGAGACTTTATACTCTTAAATAAGCAAACATCAAAAGGCTGGTTTTCAATTATTTATCTGGTGTAGTGTAATATATCACTCCAAATCTTTGTGGCTTAATACAATAAATAGGTATTATCTCCTAGTATTTGTGTATCAGACATTCAGGAACAGCTTAGCACATAGATTTGGTTCACTGTTTTCCATAAGACGGTGGTCAAGGTGCCAGTAAGGTTTGCAGCCATCTTAAGACTTGATTTGGGCTAGAGATTTTGCTTCCAGGACAAGATATTAATTGCAGGAGGTTATGGTTATTTATCCCATGAAATTCTCCATAAGACACTTGAGTGTCCTCACAACATGGTAGTAAATTTCCTCCAGAGTGAGAACTTCAGGAGAAAGAGGCAGCAATACTTATTACAATCTAATTCTAAAGAGTAAAAATTTCACTCTCTTCTATTTATTATAAGTGAATAGGTACAACAATGAAAAAGGACATCAATTTTCTCTCTTAAGAGGTTTAAAGGAGTTTGTGGATATGTATTTTTAAGAGATGCTGGAGGTTTCCCACTAAAATATTGTTGTTTCTGTTGTTGTTATGTGTCAACAAGTTGCTTGCAACTGATAACAATCCTATATACAACAGCTCTGAACTCTATCTTGAGCCAACCTAATTGTCTCTGACACATCTACCTCCATTATCTGTTACTAAGCCAATGCATCTCCACCAGGATATTCCTCTCTTGTGCTGTTCCTATGCTCTGCCATGCATGACATCCCTCTACAAGGACTGGTCCCTCCTTGCAATATACCCAAAGTATGTCAGATGAAGGTTCAAAATCCTGGCCTCAAAGTAGCAAGCTGGTTTTACCCTTCCCAGCACAGAACTATGTTCTCTTAGCAGTCCATGGTATATTCAATACTCCTGCACCACAGTAAAGGCATCAATTCTCCTTCTATCATCCTTAGTCATTGTCCAGATTTCTGATGCATGGGAAGTAATTGCCAAGATCGTGGCCTGGATCGGCCTCACTTAGTCTCTACACTGATATTATTGCTCTTCACTACTCTGAAAAGGTTCCTGACAGTAGATTTTCACAATGCAATTTGCCTTTTGATTTCCTAGCTGCTGAAACCAAGAGTGTTAATTGTGGAAACAATCATTCTGAAGCTGTTAACAATCTCAATCTCTTCACAGTCTATCATGATACTGCCAATCAGACCAGTGGTGAGAATCTTTGTTTTCTTAATGTTGAGCTTCAGTGCACATTGAAGGCTGCAGTCCTTGACTTTCTGCAGCAAATGCTTCATTTTCTTTTCCGTTTCAACAAGCAAGGTCATGTCATCTGCATAACACAGATTGTTGATGAGTCTTCCTCCAATCCTGATGCCACATTCCTCTTCATGGAACCCAAACTCCCAGATGGTCTGTTCTGCGAATAGATTGAAAGAGTACCAAATTGGATGTAACCCTGGTGTACACCCTTGCCGATTTTGAATCATGTAGTGTTTTCTTGTGTTCTGATAACTGCCTCTTTGTCAAAATACAGGTTTTGTATAACCACAACCAAGTGTTCTGGGATTCTCATTTTTCTCAGAGTTTGCCATAGTTTGTCGTAATCTGCACAATTAAATAAACATCTTTGCATAGTAAATGAAACATAAATATGCATTCCTTTGTTACTCTGACTGGAACAGCACATCAACAAAGAACTGCCAAATGTGCAGGCTAGGTTCAGAAGAGGCCGTGGCACTAGGGATATTATAGCCAATGTTAGATGGATCTTAACTGGAAGCAGAGAGTAAAATATTAAGGACTAATAATTTTGTGTAATTGTAACATTCTGATTCTCCGACATATAACATGTATTGTTGTTGTTATGTGCCATTGAGTCGCTTGCGACTCATAACGACCCTGTGTACAACAGCCCTAAACTCTGCTCTGTCCTGTGCCAATTGCACTGCCTGTGACACACCCATCCCAATTACTCTAGCCACTGAATCGATCCACCTCGTAGAGGGCCTCCCCTCCTGCGCTGTCCACCCTACCAAGCATGATATCCCGCTCCAAGGACCGGTCCCTCCTTACAACATATCCAAAGAATGTCACACGAAGCCTCAGAATCCTTGCCTCCAGGAGCCACCTGGTTTAACCCTCTCCAGAATGAATCTGTTTGTTTTCCTAGCAGTCCATGGTACCCTCAATACTCTTCTCCAGCACCACAGCTCAAAGCCATCAATTCTCCTTCTATCCTCCCTAGTAATTGTCCAACTCCCTGATGCATAACAAGTGATTGCAAAGATCATAGAGCTAATTATTATGGATAATTTAATTTCTTCATCATTTGACTTTGGGTTTTCTGTCTACCACAATCCTTATGAATCCTTTCTTCTCTGTCTTGTGTGGAATCCTCTGTATCTTAGAGCCCATTACTTCATTTTCTTAGAGTGGGTCTTCTTTTGGAAGACTATGTGATCTAGTTGTTGTTAGGTGTCATCAACTGACTACATCTTATAACAACCCCATGAACACCAAAGATGAGGAAATAGGTGATTTTTACCAGCTTTTGTAGTCAGAAATGGATCAAACATGCAATCAAGACACATTAATCAATATGGGTGACTTGGAATGCAAAACTTGGAAACAGTGAAGAAGGATCAGTAGTCTGAAAATATGGACTTGGTGACTGAAATGTGGCTGGAGATACAATGATAGCATTCTTTGCAATCAGTGATTTATTCACTACAAATACCTTTTATAAGAAACATAAACACAGATAATACAAATGGATTTCATAAACACAAGCTATACACTTGATGGTATTCACAGGAATCAGATCAATTACATCTGTGGAAAGAATCATTGGAGAAACTCAGTAACAGCTTTGGAAATGAGGCCAACAGCTGATCATCAACTACTCATGTATAAGTTCAAGCTAAAGCTAAAGAAGGTTAAATCAAATCCACAAGAATAATAATTTGACCTTGAGTCTATCCCACCAGACTTGCAAAACCATCTCAGAAACATGTCTGTGGCCTTGGACACTAATAAACAAAGACTAGATGGGCTATGGGAGGATATTAAAAATACTATCCACAAAAATGAAAAAAAAAGGTCATTACAAAGACAGAGGAGGAAGTAAAGACTGAGAAGGATGTCAGAAGAGACGCTGAATATTGCACTAGAGAACTGAGAAGTTAAAGCAAAGGGAAGAAATAAAGAAGTTAAGAATCTGACCAGAAAGTTTCAAAAGGCAGCCTGAGGAGAAAAAGCAAAGTATTATAATGAAATATGCAAAGAGCTAGAGTCAAAATGGTCAAACTCGCTTAGTATTCCTTAAGCTGAAGCTACTAAAGAACAAATTCAAGTCCTAAGTTGCAATACCTAAGGATGCTATGGGCAGAATACTAAAAGATTTAGGAAGTATTAAAAAAGATGAAAAAACTGTACAGAGTCATTATACCAAAAAGAATTGGCAGACACAGAAGAATTTCATGAAAAAGCATGCGAACAAGTGGCAATGGTGATGGAAGAAGTTCAAACTGCTTTGAAGGAATTGGCAAAAAGCAAAGCCCTAGGAAATGACAACATATCAATTGACATATTTCTCCAAACAGAAGCTGCCTTTGACATGCTCACCAGACTGTGCCAATAAATCTGGAGGGCAACTATACCGGCTAACTGACTGGGAGAGATCCACATTTATCCCAATCAAAAAAAGGTGATCCAACAGAGTGTGGAAATTATTGTACAGTATCACGAATATCACACATAAGCAAAATTCTGCTGAAGATAATCCAAAAATGACTGTAATGGTAATATAAGCTTGGTGTAGAAGAGGCCATGGCACTAGGGACGTTATTGCCAATGTCAGCTGGATCTTGGCTGAAAGCAAAGAGTACCTGAGGAATATCTCTCTGTGCGTCATTGACTATGCAAGGCATTTGACTGTGTAGATCACAACAAATTGTGGCTAATCTTGAGAAGAATGAGGATCTCAGAACACCTGATTATTCTCATGATTGTGCTCATGTGAAACCTGTAATTGGACCAGAGGCAGACATCAGAACAAGGCAAGAAAACACTTCATGGCTCAAAATAATGAAAAGAGTGTGTCAGGGTTGTGTCCTTTCTCCATACCTTTTTAATCTCTAAGAGGAACAGATCATTTGAGAGGCCTGACTTTATGAGGAGGGCTATGGTACCACGTTTGCAGAAAGATGCCTCAGCAACTTGTGTTATGCGGATGACACAACCTTGCTTGCTAAAACGAAAGAAGACCTGAAGCACTTGCTGCATAAGGTCAAGGACTATAGTCTTCAGTATGGATTGAAGCTTAACATCAACAAAACAAAGATTCTCACCACTGAACCAATTGATAGCATCATGGTCGATGGAGAAGAAACTGAAGTTGTTAACAATTTAGCTTTGCTCAGCTCCACAATCAACACTTTTGGCACCAGCAGTCATGAAATGAAATGACAAATTGAATTTGGGAAGTCTGCTGTCAGGGACCTCTCTACAGTGTGGAGGAGCAAGGATGTCAATCTAGAGACCAAGGTGAGTCTGATCCAAGCAATGGTCTTCACAGTTACTTGCTATGCATCAACGAGCATAAGAATGATATAAGTAGAGTTGATGCCTTTGAGATGTGGTGCTGGAGAAGAGTACTGAACATACCATGGACCATTCATTAGAAGAACAAATAGGCCTGACCTGGAGCAGGTGAAACCAAGTTTCTTCTTGGAGGCAAGAATTTTGAAGCTTCGACTCCATATTTTGAGCATGTGACCAGGAGGGACCTTTGAGAAGGACATCATACTTGGAAGGAGGCTTGCACAGGAGAGGAAGACCTCGACGACACGGATCAATATGGTAACTGAGGCAAATGTGTTGGAGTCAGTGAGACTGGCTCACGATAAGGCAGATTCAGAGCTGTTGTACTTAGGGTAACTCGAAAGCACGTTACAACAACAACATGAACAATATATGTGGATTTTTCTCCATTCGGCGCCATTCTCAGATCTCCTTCATGCTCAAGTCCATTGCCGTAGTCATTGTGTCCATCCATCTTGTTGAGGATCCTCTTTTCATGATCCTCTCTACCTTTCCCAACAAAGGTGAGATGAAGTTTCACCTTCCTTTCCTCTAAGGAGCACTGTGGTTGAACTTCCTCCAAGATATATTTGTTTGTTCTTTCTGAAGGCCCTGGGGTATTCACTACTCTTAGCCAACACTACAATTTAAAGGCAGCAATCCTTCTTTGGTCTTCCTTATTCATTGTCCAACTTTCGTATTCACAGGAGGCAATTGAAAGTACTATGACTTGGATCAGGTGTACCTGAGTCTTTAAAGTGACATCCTTGCTCTTTACTTATTCTTTTACTTTACTAGTGTTCTGATAAAGAGTAAATAGGAGGTAAGATTTATGAAACAGTGATTTTATGACTTCCAATTATTACTCTGAGAGCTTTGGTGGAGGAATCTTTATGGAAATGCATTACTGACCTAATGTCATGCCTCTCTGACAATTAGAATCCACTAGTGGCTTTGAAGGAGAAAGATGGGCAGTCCATGTCTGTGTGATTTACAGTTTCCAAAAACCTGTTGGAGAATCAGCTATGAGTTGGTTCCAACTGGGCACAGTATGTTTTGAAAGTTAATTGCTATTGAAAAGGTCAATGGCCATCTGATTCTTGATCTTTATTCTGTTTTCTTCTCCCTGGCAATTTTTTTCAGATCTTCTTATATCCAGTTGCAAAAATGAATTTTCTATCTCGGTGTGGATTTGCGTTTTTGTATGTGCCATATACTGGATGGAACCTTTCAATATAGAGATTACTATTTCTCCACCTGAAGAAAAGCACCTGACTTACATATTTGATTATACTATTCTGTCTGTCCCAATTCTATCAGATATCTCTGTTTTGTCATGCTGAACTCTATTTTTAATTTTACTTTCATGTTTTTATTTTTCAATATTTCTCTTATGTCTTCTTAATTCCCTTTCCCCCCTAAATTCTTATTGCGATCTGAGGGCTCTCTCGTGGCGTAGTTTGGGCGGGGGGGGGGGTTGTACTGCTAACCCTAAGGCAACTCCTCTCTGGTTATTGGAATTCACCAGCAACTCTGAGGAGCAAAGATGGACTGTCTCCTCTCGTGAGAGTTGCAATCCTCAAACCCCCAGTGAAGAGTCAATCATGAGTCATTTCAACTTGACAGCAGTGAGTTTTTGAGTGGTCATTCTGATTTAAGTGATAGTTTGTAGAGCATAGTATACATGATGTGTTGTGTCATTGATTACAATCAATTAGAATTTCTTTATTATAACTACAAGAGCACTTTCTCCTCCTCCCCTCTGTGTTTCCTATTTCAGTTCACCCTTCTTTTCTATTCCTTTCTCAGTTCTTTGCATTGTGCCCAGAAAAATACTGCCATTTTATCTTGTTTTATTTATTAATCTAAGGAGGGTATTCCTCCTTATTGATCACTTTATGGGGTCTGTTGTTCATCTTGAAGTTGAGTCCCCTAAATGTTATAAATATAATCTTATTCTTCTGTTATACATGCTAGATCTCCTGTTGAGTCATTAGCGGTAGTTTTTTTGAGAAAATTAAGTTTTCTTAAAACGACACAGTCTCTGTTTCTTCCAAATTATTTCTGATTCTTTCACCTTTTCCTGAAGTAGCTAGACCTTCTTGACTATCTGCTCATACTAGAAACTCTATGAATTTTGTTGCAAATGGAAGATTATGGGCCTCATCATAGGGTAATAAAATGTGGAACATGAATATGAATTTAGAAGTGTGTCATTTCATTGAAGTTTCTTCTTTTGGACGGTAAGATAGTCTACAAATGTCTCTTCTGACCTACTTTTTGAAGAATATAGGCTAAATGTCAGCTTTCTGGAAATTACAATGGGGAAGAAGGTGGAGGAAGTCAAAATTCAGTAGGTACATCTTAAGTCCTATTTCTTCGGGCTGTGTTCTTGCCTCCAACAGTTCCTATTGCCCCTCATTTCAGAAATCTTTTTTGTAAACCATGATAACAACAAAAAGCCTCTGGATATTAAAGACTTAAGCCCATTTCTCCAGTCACTGAGTCAATCCATCTCATCAAGGGTCTTCCGCTCTTGCACTGTTCCTCCACCCTTTGGAGCATGACGTCCTCTCCAAGGACCAGTCCCTCCTAGCCCAAATATGTGAGACTGAGCTTCTCAATCTTTACCCTCAGGGAACAGCTTGGTTTAACCTTCTCGAGGATGAACCTCTTTGTTCTCCTGGCAGTCCATGGTATGTTCAATATTTAGGTCTGTCCAAGATGATGAGATTGGCTCAGAATAGGGCAGAGTTCAGACATATTGTACCTAGGGCCACTATAAGTTGCAGGTGACTCAACAACACATAACAACAACAATGACAACAACAGATATTAAAACTCTCATCTTCTCCCCAAATCAGAAGAAGTAGTTGTCTAGATGCATGTGTTAGGGACAGATATCTGGAGAACTAATTCCTTCCAAAACCATTTTTCAACCAGTTGTATTTTTTAGTTCTACCTGAAGCTCCATTTCCAGAAGTTATAAGAGCAGCTAACATCTCAGCCTTTCACAGACTCTCAGGCGCACACATTATTTTTGATCTTTATCCATTTCCTGATTGGGATTCAAATTTCCCCTGTGTATTAGGACAATTGTCACTTCCACTTGCTTTGCAGGTTCCAAAAATTGCATGTTTTTGCTTCCTTTCTTGTTCTCTGATTGTTTTATAACAATACCAAGCAACAACAACAACAAAAACAAATCTCTTTACGCATAGTTTATTGTAATAGAAAGTACATTTTCAACTTAATAATTTTAACTAAACATAACTGTTAATTATCTTTCACTGCCATGGTTTTACGACATAACAATTCATATTTACTAAGACATATAAGAAGAAGCTCTGGTGGCCTAGTGGATAAGGAGCTACACTGCCAACCCAAAGGCATGTAGTTCGAATCCACTAGCTATTCAGCCTCTGAAAACATGCAGAATGGTCAGCTGGCTTGGTTTCGACTTGGTGGGATACAACAACAATGATGCATAAATGTTAGATCTCAAATTGGTTTGAGGTTATAGAAGACCTAGAAAAAAAGATTAGGGAGTTCTGGTGGCTTAGTGGTTAAGGAGTTGCACTGCCAACACAAAGGCAAGTGGTTTGATTCCACTTCATGCTCCGAAAGAGAAAGATGGGCAATGTCCTGCAATACTATTTACAGTCTTGGAAAGTCGAAAGAGAAAGATGGGCAATGTCCTGCAATACTATTTACAGTCTTGGAAAGTCCACTGGGGGATGAGTGATGAGTTGGCTCTAATTTGAAGGCAATGAGTTTCTTAGAGCAAAGGTTAAGGTTTGAAAATAAAAAGGACCATTTTTATATGAAAATGAATGTCACTCCACATCTGCAGAGGAAGTTAGGCAATTTCTAGTGGAATAAATATACTCACGAGTCTGGGCAGGTTGTGGAATTGTGTTAGTATGTACTGTGAGAAACAGATGTAAAAGTTATGTTGCCTTGAAAAAGAATGTAGGCTACTTAAAATTGGTCTTCTTAGATTGGCTATGAATTCAATAGGAATAGTTTTTGCATAGAAAAGTATTAGGCAAAGCTAAGGGCTGAAAAGGAGTTTAGGATTGTTCTGAGTTTTAGGAGGAAAACATCTGCTTTTGATTTTGTACAGTTTCCTCCTGCCAAGTATTTTTAAGTATCTTTAAGCCTTCTTGACACAAAGTGATCTGGTCTCCTAGATGATCTGGTTGAAGATTTAAACACTCATTTCAAATTGGGAGTCTCCAAGAATTCATCTGTGGCTTTAATGAGTCTCCTACATCTGTGTACTTACTTCACCATTGAAATAAATTGCCTCATAACTTGACCATGTCTTAAATTTGAGTTTATTACAGTGGCTACTATGATTGGAGAATATCAGAAAGTCAATTGAACAACTGATAGTCAGTTAACTGCCTCTAGTTATCTGGAGCCTGTTTCCTAAAATGTGTTCCGTGTAACAGCAATAGTAACTAAGTTGTTGGGATAGACTTGTTTATTGAGTTTTCTGAATTGTATTTCTTCAATGTATGTAAGGAAAATAATAATTATGTTTATAGAATTTTTTCATCATGCACTACTCTGAGTTTAAGAAAAGCATTTCTATACTGTTGTGTTGTTGTTGTTGTATACTGTTGAGTCAGAACCAATGCATAGCTTATCCTCCAGCGAGGTTTTAGAGGCAGTTAATCACTCAGGAGGAGATTGTCCATCATTCTTCTGCAGAATATGTAGTGGATTCGAACTGCATACCTTCAGGATTACAACATAGCTTCTTGCCACTAGGCCACCAGAACTCTTTTTTAAAAAAACGCAAATACACATATATATGATAAGAGATTGAGATTGCTAACAATTTCAGCTTGCTCAGCTCCACAATCAACACTCTTGGTACCAGCAGTCAGGAAATCAAAAGACAAATTGCATTGGGAAAAATCTACAGCCAGGGGCCTCTCCTCAGAGTACTGAGGAGCAGAGATGTCAGTCTAGAGACTCAAGTGCACCTGTCAAATCATAGTCTTTACAAGTGCTTGCAATTATTTGCTGTGCATCTGAGAGCTGAACAGTTACTAAGGATGACAGAAGAAGAATCGATGTATTTGAGTTGTGGTGCCAGAGAAGAGTATTGAACATATCATGGACTGCCAAGAGAACAAACAGGTCTGTTTTGGAGAGGTGAAACCAAGTTTTTCATTGGAAACAAGGATTTGGAAGCTCTTTCTGCATACTTTGAGCATGTGTGCAGGAGAGACTGTTCCTTGGAGAACGACATCATGCTCAGAAGGGTGGAGGGACAGTGCAGGAGAGGAAGAGCTCAGATGAGATGTACTGAAACAATAACTGGTGTAATGGGGGTAGGTGTGTTGGAGTCCGTGAGACTGGCTCAGGAAAGAGCAGAGTTCAGAGCTGTTGTAAATAGAGTCACTATGAGTCACACTTGATGGCACAAAGCAGCAGCATATGTGTGATACCTTAACATATTTCTTTTTAATGAAATGGAAAAATATTTGCAGTTAACAGTTTTTGTGACAGCTGCAAATGAATTTAAGTCTTCTAAAAGTATGTTAGTTTTTTTTTGCATGTGGTAAAAACTGTATTATTTGATAATTTCCTCATTCTATTGGATCACTTTTCTTGGGAATGAAAGCAAGTACAAATCTCTTCCAATCAATTGGCTAGGTAGCAGCTCTCCTCCAAATTTCCTGTTACAGACTAGTGAGTATGTCCATGTTTGCATCTGTTAATTGAAACATGCCCATCTTGTTGATTGCTGGGCTCTTAATTTTTGCAAATGCCTTTAATGCAGCTTAATCTTTTTCCTTCATCACCATTGGGTTTTTACCATCTGTTATTTTCTGAAAAGTTTCAGTGTCTACAAAAATTTTTTTATATAGTGACTCTGTGTATTTTTTCCATCTTCTTTTAATGCTTCCTCAGTCATTCAAGATTTTGTCCAAAGCATCTCCCAGTATTGCATCTTGAGGCTTGAATTTGTTTTTCAGTACATTGATTTAGAGCTGCCAGAAGTTTAAGCTAGGTTTAGAAGCGTGCATGGCACCAGAGTTATCATTGCTGCTTTAAACTGTTTCTTTCCTGAAAGCTGAGAATACCAGAATAACGTCTATTTGTGTTTCTTTGACTTTGCAAAAACATTTGACTGTCCATATCATAATAAACCATACCCAAAATGGAGGATAATGGGAATTCCAGAACACTTTATTATGCTTGTACTAAATCTGTACCTAGACCAAGTAACTGTTGTCCAAACAGAGCAAAGGAACACTTTATGGTTTCAAATCAAGAAAAGCATGTGTCAGGGTTATTCTCTTTCTCTGTACCTGTTCAGTCTGTATGCTGGACTTTATGAAGAATTACATAGTATCAAGATAGAAGAAAGAGTCATCAACAACCTTTGTTATATAGATAATAGAATTTTGCTTGCTGAAAGTGAAGAGGACTTGAAATATTTGTTCCAGAAGATCGAAGACTTCAGTCTTCTATATGGATTACATCTCAACATCAAGAAAACCAAAAAATACCACTAGGCAAGCAGGCAACAAATATTATGATAGAGACAAGGTTTAAAGTGTCAAAGATACTATTCTTACTTGAATCCACAATCAATACCATTGGTACCAACAGTCAAGAAAACAAAAGGTTTATTGTACTTGGAAATTCTGCTGTCAGGGATCTCCTAAAAGTACTTAAGAGCAATGATATCAGCTTAAAGACTAAGGTACATGTGATTCAAGCCATAATCTTTTAAATCACCTCCTATTACCCATGGTGGACAGTGTTTGGTGGAGCTCCCCAATTAAAACAAGCTTGGAAGCAGGAGTGGCATCCGCTTCCAAAATAACTTGCCTCTGGAAACTCTATGAACTTGAAGAAATGATGAAAGCTATGCAAGTGTTCAGGTCTTTCTTTCATAGGGTCTCTATGAGTCGTCTACCACTTGACGGAATTTAACAACAATTACAATGCATATGAAAGCTAGACAATAAGGGAGCTCTGGTAGCCTTGTAGCAAGAAGCTGCACTGCAATCCCAGAGGTGTGTGGTTCAAATCCACTGATGCTCTGCTGGAGAAGGAGGGACAATCTCCTCCTGTACCAGTCAGATTTAATTTGATGGTACATGCACAAAAAAAAAAAAAGAAAGCTAGACAATAAATAGAGATTACATAAGAAGAATCAATGTCTCTGAGTTGTGGTGTTGAAGGAGAGCGCTGAATTTACCATGAATTGCAAAAAGAACAAATACATTTGTCTTGGAGAAAGTACAGCTGGAGTGTTCCTTGGAGGCAATTATGGTGAAGGTTTGTCTTACATACTTTGAATATATTTGTTGTTGTTGTTGATATGTGCCATCAAGTCAACTGTGACTCATAGCAACCCTATCTACAACAATCCTAAACACTGTTCTACCCTGTGCCAATCTTATTGTCTCTGACACAACTTCTTCCCCCACTATACCAGTCACTGAATCAACCCATCTCATCAAGGGTCTTCCTCTCTTTCTCTGTTGCTCCATCCTCCAAGGTGTCCCTCTCCAAGGACAGTTTCCTTCTTGCAACATGTCCAAAGAGCAGCCTGATCTCACCCTCTCTAGGACCAAACTGTTTGTTTTCTTAGCAATCCGTGGTATATCAATACGCTTCTCCAGCAGCACAGCCCAAAGGCATCAATTCTCCTTCTTTCATCTCATTGCAAAGACCATGGCCTGGATCAGGCACACCTTAGTTTCCAGACTGACATCATTGCTCTTCAGTACTTTGCAAAGTCTCTGACAGCAGACTTTCCGAGTGCAATTCGTCTTTTAATTTCCTGGCTACTGGTGCCAAGAGTGTTGACTGTGGATCCAAGCAGACTAAAGCTGTGAGCAATCTCAATCTCTTCACCATCCATCCTGATGCTGCCAATTGGCCCAGTGGTGAGAATCTCTGTTTTCTTGATATTGAGCTTCAATTCATATTGAAGGCTTCAATCCTTGACCTTCTGCAGCAAGCGCTTCAGGTCCTCCTCAGTTTCAGCAAACAGGGTTATGTCATCTGCATAACACAGGTTGTTGATGAGTATTTCTTTAATACTGGTGTCACATTTCTCCTCAAAGAGCCCAGCTTCCTGGATAATCTGTTCTGCATATAGGTTGAAAAGGTATGGAGATAGGACACATGCCTGGTATATACGCTTCCCAATTTTAAACCATATAGTGTTTCCTTGCTGTGTTCTGACAACTACCTCCTGGTCCAAGTATAGATTTCTCATAAACATGATTAAGTGTTCTGTTAGAAGAGGCTATTCCTTGGAAAGAGACATCATATTTGCAAAAGTGAAGGATCAAATAAGGAGAGGAATATAATAAACGAGTTGGATCGACACAGTGGCTAGAGCAACCAAATCAATTATATAAAAGATGATGAGGATGGCTCATGGTGGGGCAGGGTTCAGGTCTGTTGTTCACAGGATAAGTCATTCTTGACAGTACTTAACAACAACAAAATTATATAAAGAAGAGAAAAGACATCTTTTTAATAAAAATAGCTGTGTGATTAAGTATTACAGAGATTTTTAGAGATGAAATCATAGGAGTTCAGAGAAAGAAGAACTTTTAGTGCAGTGACATAGTTGGGGAAGACACTAAGGAGGAAACAGGGTTGGGAATTGACCTTGAAAATGAATAATGTGTGCTTGCAAATAGTTCTTTCTGATTATCTTAGGTTCCTATCCATGCCACTAGTATACTAAGAATGAAAGACACTGACTGTTCTTTCTCCAGGCTATTCCTCAAGATTATCCTTGTACATGGCAACTTTGAGAGATGAGGCATCTCCCTCTAGATCAAGATCAGCTTTGATTACCGAAAACCCAAAGTTGTGTTATGTGCCATCAAGTTGCCTGTGACTCATGGCGACCTGATGTACAACAGCTCTGAAGCCTGACTTGTCCTGAGCCAGTCTCACTGACTCTGACACAACTACTTACATTGCCCTAGTTACTATATCAATCCATCTCATCCAGGATCTTCCTTTCCTGTACTGTCCTTCCACCTTTCTAAGCATATCCTTCTCCATGGATCAGTCCTGCCTGGCCACATGCCTAATGTACATGAGAAAGAACTCCAAAATTCTTGTCTCTAAGGAGAAATTTGGTTTCTTCCTCTCCAAGACAGACCTATTTGTTTTCTTGGAAGTCCATGATACAATAGAGAAAACCAAAGGGGAAGGGGCAGTGGTGGGGTCGGGGGGGGGGATCCTATTGCTTTTGAGTGCTTGAATGCATTCTTTCTCCTAGCACCCCTCTAGAACAAATTAGAACTACACTATAAGTTTCCCAAGGCTGTAAATCTTTACTGAAGCAGACTAACACGTTTTACTCTCACAATGAAAAAGGGAGTTCAAACCTTCAATCCTTCACCAGATACATGCTTAACTATCTCATGAGCAAGTCTCTAAATGAATAATCTTCTAAGGCACTGATAGGAATGTGATTACTACAACCTTATAAAACAATAGTTTTCTAGTTTCAGTGTTCTGTTCAGCAAAGCAACCTACTCTGTGTGCACATATCCAGGGTAACTTCCTGCAAAGCTCCCTTGAGACATGGAGTCAAGGCGAATTAATGCAAGCACTGTGGCCATGCTGCTTATTTTGCTTAATTAACTGTCTTCAATCCATTAACCCAGGAATTTCATGTCTTCTATGAGTCTCCATAAAGTAAGACACTCAACCAGGTGAATTGACACCCTGACTGCCACAATGGGCTGTTGTGTGTCAGGAAGTGTGAGGATGGCACAGGATAGATTAGGATTCTGATCTTTTGTTTATAGGGTTGGTACTCGACTCAACAGTACCTAATAACAACTACAACATGAACATCAACGAAATAGTAACAGAGTAACTGATATCTTGCAAGTACGGGAAAATTAAATCCCAGAACTGATGCTGAGAGAATGAGAAAAAAACAAAATGAGGTCCATGAAACTTGTCCACGAATGTTCATAGCAGCATTATTCACCATCACAAGAACATGGTAACAGCTCCGATGTCCACCACAAACAAAGTTGTGGTACATTCCTACAGTAGAATATTACACAGCACACAGGAACAATTATTTTGTAAATTACTCCCTAACTTGGGAGTGACTGGGGAGTATTATTATGCTGAGTGAACTCAGTCCCACAAGGACAAATACTGTATAAAGCTATTATTGTTGACTGAATGTGAGGCTCCAAGGCAGAGAGTAGGGTGGAAATAGTGGAGTGAGGAGAGGTATTAATTATAGGGTTGCACAATTTGATGGGTGGGTGTGATGGAGGAAATTGG
>NW_006399752.1:16998518-16999398 GCF_000299155.1 Elephantulus edwardii
CACTGGAGCGCAAAGAATCCAAAGCACAAGGAGGAATTCAAGATAGTAAAGAGTTGAGTAGAAGATTTCAAAAGGCAGCACGGGATGACAAAATAAAATACTACAATGAAATTTGCAAGAAGTTGGAGTTAGAATATCAAAAGGGCCAAACTCTCTCAGCATTCTTAAGCTCACGGAAATGAAGAACAAATTCAAACCTCGAGTTTCTATAATCAAGAATGATTTAGGCAGAATATTAAATTATCCAATAAGTATTAAAAGAAGATGGAAAGAATATAATGAGTCATTGTATCGAAAGGAATTGGCAGACGCAGAAGAATTTCATGAAACAACAGATGAGCAAAAGCCTATGATGATGAAAGAAGAAGTTCAGGCTGCTTTGAAGGAAATAGAAAAAATACGGTTCCAGGAATATATGGTATATCAATTGACATATTTCAGCTAACAGATGCTGCCCTGGACGTGCTCGCCAAGTTGTGCCAAGAAATCTGGAGAACGACCACTTGGCCAACTGACTGGAAGAGATCTTTATTTGTTCCCATTCCATAGAAGGGTGAACCAACAGAGTGTAGAAACTATAAAACAATATCGTTGATTTCACACGCAAGCAAGATTATCCAAAAACAGCTGGAACAGCTAATCAGCAGAGAACGTCCAGAAGTCCAGGCTCAGTTTAGAAGGGGTCATGGTACTAGGGATATTGTAGCTAATGTTATATGGATCTTAGCTGAAAGCAGGGAATACCAGAGGAATGTCTATCTGTGCTTCATTGACTATGCAAAGGCGTTTGACTGTATGGATCATAACAAACTGTGGCTGATTCTGAGAAGAATGGGAATCCCAGAACACTTGATCGTGCTAATGCGAAACCTATACTTGG
>NW_006399752.1:16999903-17020721 GCF_000299155.1 Elephantulus edwardii
TGTCAGATACAGGCCATGGTCTTTGCTATCACTGGTTATGTATCAGAGAGTTGGACAATGACTAAGGAGGATAGAAGGAGAATTGATGCCTTTGAGCTATGGTGCTGGAGAAGAGTATTGAGGGTACCATGGACTGCTAGGAAAACAAATAGATTCATCCTAGAAAAGGTTTAATTGGGAGGCTCCTTGGAGGCAAGGATTCTGAGGCTCCATCTAAACATACTTTGGACATGTTGTGAGAAGAGACCGGTCCTTGGAGAGGGACATAATGCTTGGGAGGGTGGAGGGACAGCTCGGGAGGGGAAGGCCCTCTATGCTGTGGATTGATTGAGTGACTGGGGTAATTGGGATGGGAGTGTCAGAGACAGTGCGATTGGCACAGGACAGAGCAGAGTTTAGGGCTGTTGTACATAGGGTCGCTATGAGTCACAAGCGACTCGACGGCACATAACAACAACATATAACTAGATATACATTACATTTTAGAATATGAAACCTTTCCTCAAAGGAAAATTAACTCAATAAAAAGGATATTCCAGAGGGATGTGCTATTGTCGAAACCCCCAAAGATCCATTAGGGCTCAATACAAATTATTGTTTTAGACAGTAGTGTTTATTATGAATGTAATTCAAGGAGCCTTCTTTACTAGCTTTGGGAAGCCAAAAGAGGTTGTGATCAGTCGGCACATTAGACTTCTCTATTCCTCCCTGATGGCTGAAATAAAAATAACTTTTTATCTTAGCCAAAATACAAGCCTTCAATGAAAGAATATTCCTTGTCAAATTTATTTTCTTATTTTGTAAAACATGTTGCTTATACCTTATTATGTTTACTGTGTAATATTTTTATTCGTAGCATGTCCATCTATTTAAGTGGCCACTTACTTGTCCATCAAATTTTTTAAGAGTAAAGGCTACCTCTTATTTCCCTAAGTTTAGCCTATTGTTTTGCAAAACCTGAAACTTTGCTTACTGAACATTTTCTAAATATTATATTAATCTCACAAAAATAATGTTAGCAACTAACATGACTGCTGCATGTTTAATAGATCCTCAAACAGAGAAACTGGAAATACTTGCAAAAGTCCCATATGTAGTAACTCCTGATTCAGGACAGGAAGTCTTTCTTATCTGCTTCTTCTTTTTTTTTTCTATATTTTATTAATTTTCATAAACATTTACAGAGATTTTGGGTTTCCATTCATTCCTTGTTGCACTATTCTCTCTACCCTCCTCCCAGTTTGTTCTTGTCCAAATGCCACAGTGCTTGTCAAAGCCAGTTCTGATTAATCTTCTTTGTCAGTGTGTCCTTTGCCATTCCCTATCACTCCTCCCTGAGAGAGACTTCACCCTGAGTCATAAGGAAAAGGGGATGGCGTATTCTCTTAGCTACTTCCTGCTGAAAAGGGATGCTGTGGGTTTCAGGGTGAAGATCTTCTCTCACTACGCTAAAGGGCCCCTTTGGCAGTAGGAAACACATAGACTATTATGGAGATTGATTTTGGGATTTAGATGCACTCTTATTGATTGTGCTTGGCCGTACATGTTCATATCCTTGAAGATGTATCATGGGGGTGTTGCAACCTAGAAGACACATGTAGCGAGGGATACATGGTGGAGGGGACCTGGGGGAGGGTTTGTAAAACAATGAAAGAATCTTTTCTTTTACTTTTCCATAATTTTTGGACTCATGTACTTATAACTTGTTAGTCAAATTTGTGTTTTCTTATCTGCTTCTAAAGGCTGAACCATTAATCACAGAATTCTAAAGAGTCTCACATATAGTGGGCTTTTATCCATGTATGTTTCAATGTTTCTTGAATTACTGAAAATAAATATATTAAGAAACAAGATAAACATAAGGAACTTGGTTAAATTTAGCTTTGACACTAAAAAATAGAATCACTAAAGAGTTACAGAATTTTAAAAATAAATGTTGAATATGATTTTATAAGATTGCATTGCTTTTGTTGGCAATGGCAACAGAAAAGACTAATTTCTAATTGTTACCAATAATTTAGCAAATAAAGATCTTTTAAGTAACATTATCCTAGCAAAACAGTCAATTAAAAATGTACTCAAAACCAATAAATGTTTTTAAAAAAATAGAAAAAAGCAAGAGACAGCACAAAAAAAATGTATTCAAGGTGTCATAAGAGAACTCTTACATACCCACAACTCCCTGTATGACTTTATCTTCACAGTTTCACATTCTGTTAAACTCAGGAGTAACTTCTCAGATCTCAGGGCCATTACTGTCTAGAGGCTAAAAAGTATCTTCACTGCCCCTTCTCTTAATCAGCACGTTTTTCCTTTCTGCTGAATATTCCAGGATTGTGGGAAACAAGTTAAGTGGTTTTACATTTCCTTCAGGGTAAAAGCCAAAGTGTTTACAATGATCCAAAGACCCTATGTGATCTTTCCCCAGCTCCTTGCTTTCTTTTTTTTAATTCAAATTTTTATTTTAATTGTGATTTTAACAGAAGTTTGCAGAAAAGTTGGATTTTCATTCATTCATTGTTGCACATATTCCTCCCTCCCTTCCCCTTCCCCCAGTTGATTTTTTTAAATATTCACTCATTGTTGCATTATTTCCTCCTTTCCCCCTTCATCCTTCTGCAGCCCACTTTGAAATGTACCGCTTATTCTAGACTTTTGTCCTACATATAACATCTAATCATATATTCCTTTTAAAGAATTCTTTTATTCATCTGTTCCAGCACAGTGTTCATTTTCTATCCACTCTTTTCCTATTTTCCTCCCCTATGTCAGTCCTGTTTTATAACAGTGATATTCAGTGTTTGCTCTTTTATGAATATTTCACTGAGCATAATGTCCTCCAGGGTCACCCATATTGTGTAATGTTTTATGAGTTCGTTGTTTTTTGGTGCTATGCAATATTCTGTTGTGTGAATATAACATACTTTTGTTCACCTGCTCTTTTTCACTCCTGGTGGGAGTGTAAAATGGTTCAACCACTTTGGAAGGCAGTCTGACACTTTCTAAAAAAAGCTGGAAATAGAAATACCATTTGGCCCAGCATTTTCACTCCTGGGAATATACACTAAAGAAACCAGAACTGCCATCCAAGTAGGTACGTGCACACCCATGTTTATTACTGCTTATTCACAGTAGCAAGGAGATGGAAGCAACTCCAGCCCCCTTGCTTCTCTGACATCAGAGAATACTCTTCCCTCCAGCTTACAATTCTAAGCAATACTGGCTAACTTCTTTCCTCTTTCTTGTGACTCAAGGTCACCTCTAAATGAGAGCAACCCCTTCCAAACCTCAGTATTTCTAATACTTC
This sequence comes from Elephantulus edwardii, assembly GCF_000299155.1. Taxonomy (NCBI): domain Eukaryota; kingdom Metazoa; phylum Chordata; class Mammalia; order Macroscelidea; family Macroscelididae; genus Elephantulus; species Elephantulus edwardii. Next base: position 17,003,211 of record NW_006399752.1, read on the forward strand.
TTGGAGTACTCTACTTTTTTTAAAAAGATAGTACTCTTTCTTACATATCAATTATTTGCCTAATTATGCTGTTAAGTCCTTATTATCTTTGTTCCCTTTTAAAAGGTAAGCTTCATAAGTGAAAGATCTTTAGTATTGACTCATTAATAAATATTAATCAGAACATGCCTGGAACATAGAAGGCACTTGACTAATGTTTGTTAATTTAAGTGAATGAAACAATGAATTCTTTGTGAATCAGTAGGGAAAACACAGTTGTGTTGCTGTTGTGAAGTGCCCAGTCCTAGGTGACTCATAGTGACCCTATGAAGAAGAGTCCTCGATGCTTGGGTGTCTTTCTTCCTCTCTCCAGGTTCATAGAGTTTCCAGAGGCAAGCTATTATGGAAGTGGATGCCACTCCTCCTTCCAAGCTTGTTTTCATTGGGGAGCTCCACCCCACTCTCTGTCCACATTGGGTAGCCAATCATCAACACATTTGACACACCAGTGTCATGGTGTTCAGCCTCACAGCAACCAAAAGTGAACGAGGCTTGGCAACTTGTACCCCAGGGCTATACGACCTAGAGGAAAGTCTGAACAAAAACAATGAAAGACGGGCCTGAGGGCAGCGGATTAAAAGTCACCCACCTTTGGCTTGGTAGCATCACCTTCTGTCCACTGGGCCAGCTGATCTCTCTCTCTAAGGGAAAAGACAGAGAATTCAAATATTTAAAAATTAGAGAGAAATGCTTGAATAGGTATTTGCTAAAAGAGGAGAATACCCAAATGGCTACTACACATATGAAAAGATACTAAAAGATTGTAACAATTAGGGAAATGCCAGTTAAAAACACAATGGAACTATTACTACATACTTAATAGAATGACAGTAACTGGAAATGCCAAGTTTTATAAGGATGAGAAGCAGTGGGATCTCCCATAATAGTATAAATTAGTACATCCTTTTGGAGAACGTTTGGCATTCTCTAGAAAACTAGGTTACGGGCATATCTTCTGTGTTCATGCCATCTAATTCTGGGAACAAACTGTGGCTGACTCTGAGAAGAATGGGAATCCCAGAACACTTGATTGTTCTAATGTGAAACCTATACTTGGACCAGGAAGAAATACTTGCACACATAAATAATGCAACTGTGTGAACATTTGCCCCAGTGTTTCTCTGGAGAGCCAGAGGCTGGGAACAAACCAGATGCCTGTCAGTAGTAAATGGATAACCAGATTATGGCATGTTCATATACTGAAATACAATAAGGCAATCAACACTAAAAAGTCATTCTAGATAGAACATAGATGAATTTCTCAAACAAAGATAAAAATTAAAAACACTACAACATCATTCTTAAGGAAACCTTTATTTACATAAAACTCAAAAACAAACATACAATTAAATATTAATTGGTTTTAAATACACATGTAAGTGGTAGAATTAGAAATAAAAGAAAGTAATCATCATTTGCCCTCTTTTATTTAAGCATTGATGGTTGTAACTGAATGAGAAGGGACATTTGGCATGCTGGAAATATAATCCTTCTTTCTCTTTGTTGAGTTTACAAAGATATCTTCATTGTAACAATTCTTTAATCCACAAAGAAATTATTTCCTATTTTTCTCCATGTTTAATATGTCACAATTTTTCTTTTTTATGTCAGAATTCTTAAATGACCTTGATGTGCTGAATTTTACTTTCATTCAGAAGATTTTAGTGTTCTGGTTCTATGACAAAAAGTATGGACTGTCACCACTCTTATTCAATATTGTATTGGGAGTACTTACGAGGGCAATATGCAAGAGAAGGAAACAAGAGGTATAAAGCTCAGCAAAGAGATGGTGAAACTGCCACTATATGCAGATGATATAATTAGCATATACAGAAAATCCCAAGAACTCAACAAAAATCCTGTTAGAGCTAAGAGATCAAATTAGTAGAGTGACAGGATATAAGATCAATAAACATAAGTCTCTGCACTGCAATCCCAGAGGTGAGCGGTTCGAATCCACTATATGCTCTGCTGGAGAAGGAGGGACAATCTCCTCCTGTACCAGTCAGATCTGATTTGATGGTACACACACACACGCTAAAAGAATAAAAGTTAAAAAAAATAAATAAACATAAGTCTGTGGGATTCCTCTACAGTAACAAAGAAAACACAGAGAAGGAAAATAAAAAAGCAATACCATTTAAAATAACCAATCACAAATTAAGATACTTAGAAAGAAACCTAACTAGAGACACAAAAGCCCTTTACAAAGAAAACGTTGAAACACTTCTCTGAGAAACAATAAAAGACTTAAATACGTTGGAAAATCCTCCCTGTTCACAGATAGAAAGACTCAATATTGTGAAAATGACAATCCTACCAAAAGCACTCTACATGTTCAATGAAATCCCAATACAGATACCAAATTATTTTTTCAAGGCAATTGAAAAGGCCATTGTCAAGTTTATATGAAAAAGTAAGAGACAGTGTATAAGAAAAGCACTTCTGAAAAACAAGATTGAAGTGGGAGGCATAGCACACTCTGATCTCAAAATCTACTATACAGCTGTAATAACCAGTGTGTTACTGGTACAAGACGGAAACATAGACCAATGGAACAGAATAGAGAATCCAGAAATTAACCCATCTACACAAAGGTGTTTGTTTGACTATGTGGATCCAAACAAACTGTGGCTGACTCTGAGAAGAATGGGAATCCCAGAACACTTGATCGTGCTAATGCGAAACCTATACTTGGACCAAGAGGCAGTAGTCAGAACAGAGCAAGGGAACACTGTATGGTTCAAAATTGGGATGGGCGTATGCCAGGGATGCATCCTATCTCCATACCTTTTCAACCTGTATGCAGAACAGATTATCCGGGAGGCTGGGTTCTATGAGGAGAAATGTGGGGTCAGGATTGGTGGAAGATCTATTAACAATCTGCGTTATGCAGATGACACAACCCTGCTTGCTGAAACTGAGGAGGACCTGAAGTGCTTGCTGCAGAGGGTCAAGGACTGCAGCCTACAATATGGGTTGAGGCTCAATGTCAAGAAGACAAAGATTCTCACCACTGGACCAATTGGCAGCATCAGGATGGATGGTGAAGAGATTGAGATTGTACACAGCTTTAGTTTGCTTGGCTCCACAGTCAACACTCTTGGCACCAGCAGCCAGGAAATTAAAAGGCACATTGCCATGGGAAAGTCTGCTGTTAGGGACCTCTCCAAAGTACTGAAGAGCAATGGTGTCTCTCTGGAGATTAAGGTGCGTCTGATACATGCCATGGTCTTTGCAATCACTTGTTATGCATCAGAGCGTTGGCCAATGACCAAGGAGGATAGAAGGAGAATTGATGCCTTTGAGCTGTGGTGCTGGAGAAGAGTATTGAGAATACCATGGACTGCTAGGAAAACAAACTAATCCTTGAGAGGTTTAAACCGGCGGCTGCTTGGAGGCAAGGATTCTGGGGCTCCGTCTAACATACTTTGGATGTGTTGTAAGGAGAGACTGGTCCTTGGAGAGGGACATCATGCTTGGGAGGGTAGAGGGACAGCTCAGGAGGGGAAGGCTCTCTATGAGGTGGATTGATTGAGTGACTGGGGTAATTGGGATGGGAGTGTCAGAGACAGTGCATTTGGCACAGGACAGAGCAGAGTTTAGGGCTGTTGTACATAGGTTCGCTATGAGTCGCAATCGACTCGACGGCACATAACAACAACAACATTTGTGGTCAACTGATATCAAACAAGGAAACAAAATCTATCAAATGGGAAACGACAACCTCTTCAACAAACGGTGCTGGAAACACTGGACTGTACCTGAAAAAAGCTGAAGCAGGATCCATACCTCTCAGCAAACACAAAGTCAACTCAAGATGACTAAGAGACTGTGATATAAGGCTATAAACCATAAACATCATAAGAGACAAAATGAACCAAGCTTAGAAGCCCTGCCGATGGTATAAAGAGCCTATAAAATACAGCCAGAAATACATATCTAGAAGCGGATAAAATTGATGACTGAAAGTTTATAAACACCCCTGTGTTTATAAACTTTTTTTCCAATAGGGTGAAACAAACCCTATTGACTGGGAAAAAGTATTTAGCAATACCATCTAGACAAGGGTCTCATAATAAAAGTTTACAGATTCTTACAGGACCTCCACATGAAAAAAAGACTTATAACACAATTACAAAATGTGCAGGAGACATGGAAAGACTTTACAGAAGAAGACATTTGGATTGCCAACAGACACATGAAGAAATGTTTAAAATCACTGGCAATAAGAGAGATGCAAATCAAAACCACAATGAGATACCATCTCACCCCAGTAGCACTGTCAAAGTTTAACAGGAGAGCAAGCGATAAATGTTGGAGAGGATGCAGAGAGATAAGAACTCTCATACACTGTTGGTAGGATTGTAAAACGGTACAACTACTCTGTAAGATAATTTGTTGCTTGCTAAAAAAATGGAACATAGAAATCCCATATGACCCAGCTATTCTGCTCCTATGAATATATCCCGAAGAAATTAGAACTGAGACACAGAGATTTGTACAGCAATGTTCATAGCAGCATTATTGCAAGAACATGGAAACAGTCCGAATGTTCAACCACAAATCAAATAGATTGAAAAATTATAGTACTTTCACATGATGAAATACTGTGCAGCACTCAGGAACAATGACTTTGAAAATTGCTACAAAATTTGGGAGAAATGGAGGGCATTATGCTGAGTGAACTAACACAGTCTCATAAGGATAAATACTACATAGAACCATTGTAGTAAAAACTTAAATATAACTAGCAAATGTCTGTGGGAGTCCAAGAAAGGAAGGGGTGAAAACAGATTAGTAAGGGTGGGCAGGGAGGAAATCATAGGGTCACATAATTTTTTGGGTGGAATGAGGAGGGTAAAGAAAATGTGAAAGATCTGGTCGGTATCTGGAAAGAATGGGTAATGATGGGCATGGTTCATTGGTGATTGATTTTATAAAACATAATGTATGAGAATATCATGTGATACTCAGTGTGAATAAAATACAGTGTAAAATACAATGTATGAACTTTGGATGTAACAGACTCCTTTTTGATACTAGTCTTTTACTCAAATCTACATTCACTACAATGGAATTAAAAGAAATATTTCACATTTATGAAAGGAAGAGTCAAAATAGTATCCACTCAAGGCGTAATTTTCAGAGAAGTCCTCTGGTGGCTTGGTGGTAGGGAATTGCACTGCCAACTGGAAGGCAGGTGGTTCAAATCCACCACCTGCTCCTCTCGAGAAATATAGGCAATCTCCTCACCTGTGATTTACAGCCTCAGAAAACCTGCTGGATAGAGGGATAATTCTAAGTCAGTTCCAACCTGACAGCAATGAGTTGAAGCTCTGGGTGGCAGTTTGCTGACAGCAAAAGTTAGGCAGTTGCAGGTGCTCCTGGGTCTGACTCAGAGAGGGAGTAGTTCTCCATCTTTTATCTTAAGAATTGTTTTTTATTTACTCTAGGCCCCCTGATAGATAAGACGCAAATGTGAAACACAGAAGTTCCAAGACGTTTTTCAGCCAGAGGCATTTTCTCACAAGCTTCTTTCTATTTTCAGATTCTTCTCTCTGGACTTGATTCTTCAGTCAGCTCATAGAACATTGCTGTTTCTGGCCATTATTTTGAATGGAACAAAGAAAAGCATGACTCATCTTATGCTCTCTAAGTTGTGTCATCTTGCCAATATGCAATATGATGTGGAAGTAACCTTTAAAATAACTTCAATTTTTTTCCCAGCAAATATTAATAGCAGACACTGTGTCTGGATCCTTTCTAAGGTTAAGGCTTTATGGCAGCATAAAGCATGACCTGATTATGAGGAATCATTTGGTAAATTAGCAAGCAGCTACTATACAGTATAGAGCTATTTATTTCTTTTTTCTCTCTTGTTGTTTCTAATCGGATCTGACTGGCACAGGAAGAGATTGCCCTTCCTTCTCCAGTGGAGCATCTGGTGGGGATTCAAACTGCGTTCCACGGGATTGCAGCACAACTTCTTGCCACTAGGCCACCAGAGCTCTGTAGTATAGAGCTATTTCTTGAGGTGTTTGGGGCTAGAACTAGAGGGCTGATGTTTCTTGCCAAATAGTCGTGACCATGCTCCCATCATGAATTAGACTGACTGTGTACCAGTTTCATATGTTTATTAAAAGTGAACTTTGTTGTTGTCCTATTATAGTTAGATGCTGTCAAGTCAACTACAACTCATTACAACCCAACAGATAACAGCCTTGTCCTGTCCTTTTCTATCCTTGCGATCTCTGATATGCTTGAGCCCATTGTTAGTCACTGTGACAAGCCATCTCATTGAGGGTCTTCCTCTCTTACTCTGAAGTTCTCCTTTTCCCAGCATGATGTCTTTTTCCAGTTACTGGCCTCTCTTGACAACAATCTCCTCTCATGCAATAAACTACCTCTGAAAACCCACTGGAGGGTGAGCTAGGGGTCAATTCTCACTCAACAGTACAGCAACAAATAACAACTTGACAACAGTAAGTGTGACAGAAGAATTGATGTATTTGAGTTGTGATATTGGAGAAGAGCATTGAATATCCTATGAACTGCCATGGGATATGTCTTAAAAACAGATCTGTCTTCTTAGAAAAAGCGCAACCAGAGTGCTCCTTGGAGGCAAATATGGCAAAGCTTTGTTTCATATACTTTGGGCATATTGCTAGGAAAGGCTATTACTTGGGAAAAGCCATCATGCTAGGAAAGGTGGAGGGTCAGAGAAAGAAAGGAAGACCCTCAATGAGATAGATTGACACAGTGACTGCAGTAATGGGCTCAAGAGTGTCAGAGATGATGAGGATGGCTCAGGATAGGACAGGGTTCAGGCTGGCTATTCATAGTGTCACTATGAGTGATACTCAACTTGACAACACTTAGCAAGAACTTGACAACATGAAAATATGTGAGAAGAAATTTCACCATTTTGCCTTTTGGCAGCACAGTGGTTGCACTTCTTTTAAGGTAAACTTGTTTTTCCTTTGGCAGTCCATGGGATGTTCGGTACTTTTATTCAACATCATAATTATAACTAGAGGCGACTGCCAAGTTTAAAGATTATATGAAGAATAGTAGGGTTCATTGAGGACAGACAACTAAGTTTCTTCTTCTCATAGCAGCACATAGGGTAAGAAGAAGAAAAATTGCTACAGTAACAAAAAACAGTCTTGTGGCCACATTTAACCACATTATCTAGTAAGGATTAACCTCCCATCTTAAATTCTGCTTTCAAAAATCATGCGGCCTCAAAAGGATAAATACTGCACAGTGCCACTGTTGTAAAGCGGGACTGACATCGGAGTTGGGGGAAACATTGGAAGGGATAAATAATGTATACTACATTGTAACAGATGAGGGAGAGAACTACTTAGAAGGAATATATGATTAGGTATTATTGTCATGACAAGAGTCTAGACTGAAAGCTACATAGTGGAGTGGACTGGGGGTGAGGGAGATTTGTGTAACAATGAAAGAATTTTTTGTTTTACTTGTCAAAGAGAAAAACAAACACAGGGAGGGATGGGCAAGGAGGAAAGTGTGCCACAATGAATGAATAGAAATAAAAAAAAAAAACCATAAAATTCAGAGGCTGAAAAAAATCATGTGACCTTAAACTTTAACATAACCTTTGTGGCCCTTGACTCCTAACCTGTGAAGGTGAATGTTGCACAGATACTATGTGTTTCTATTGTTAGCTGTCACCAAGTATGACTCGAATAACAGATCTGAATCTTGTCCAATCTTGTGCCAATCTCATAATCTCTGACATTCTTGAGCCCATTGCTTCAGTTACCATGTCAGTCCATCTGGTTAAGGGTCTTCCTCTCCTTCATTGACCCTTGTTTTTACAAAGCATGATATTCCTTTCTAATAGACCCTCCTAGCAACATGCCCTAAATATGTGAAACAAAGCTTTGCCATCCTTTCCTCCCAGTAGTATCCTGGTTGCACCTTCTCCAAGACATAGCTGTTCATTCTTTTTTTGTAGTCCATGGGATATTGAATGTTCTTTTCCACCATCACAACTCAAAGGCATTCATTCTTCTTCTAACATCCTTACTCATGTCATCCAACTCTCAGATGACTAGCAAGTGATTAATAATATAAAGACCTGAATCAAGCACATATTAATATTTAAAATGACATCATCATTGCTTATTAGTATTTTGGTAGGTTTCTGACGGCAAATTTTCCCAATGCAACATGTCTTTTGATTTCTTGTATCATATAGACTTTCATTACAGTGAAATGAGATGAAGATGATTTATTGACTCTAAACCCATTAACCAATGGAAAGATACCATTCACTCTCATGACTTAAGTAACTGTTATTATTAATTTAAGAATATTTTGGAGATCCAACTTCCTGAGGTCAAAAATGTTTAAATATACTTGCACCAATCATAATTTCTGAAAGTGATCACATTGGAAAAAATTATTTACTTTTCTATGCTTTATGAATGTATGTGTGTGTGATTTTTTTTTAAAAAAAAGAGAGAAATCCTACTAACCAGTAGAATATTATATAGTATTTTTTAATGAGATTAATTGTTATGGGCATGAAAGTGTCCTATTTTATGTGAAAAATCTGCAATATTATTCAACAAATGAAAAGTTTATGACAATTTGGGGGAGGGATATGGTAAAAAAGAATGAAATAATAATTGTATTTTTAGTTTCCATTATTTTCTACGATTACAAGTATTTTTAACTAAAGCATATGTACTTTTATAATAGTAAAGGCTGTGCACAGAAAGTTAAAGGAAGCATAAAGTGTTTTAGAGACAATGTCATACTATTGACTATGTTATTATACATCTCGTTATGTTGCTGTTAGTCCCCACTGAGCAGACTATGATTCATAATAACCCTCCAAACAACAATCTGAACCTTGCACCAACCTTAAAATCTCTGTCATGCCTAAGCTCATTGTTGTGGCATCTATGTCAATCCACCTCCTTATTCTCTCTTTTGCTGATCCACATTTTCTTCACCGTTATTACCATGAGTGTTGCTTGTGGACCCACATAAAATGAAATAATTGACAACTTCAATCTTTCCAATCTATCTAGCCTGATGGTACCTATAGGTACAGCTATGTGAGGATCTCTGTTTTCTTGATGTTGAAGAATAACCTACATTGAAGGTTGCAGGTAGTCTTTGATCTTCAATGACTGCTTCAAGTATTCATTTCCTGCAAGAAAGTTCATGTCAGGTCCTTTGTCTACTCAGGTGAGAATAGCTCTTCTGCTAACCAGCTCTTTCATGAGAGGAGTTACAGGTACTATCCAGAATTGGAAACTGCACAGTTTGGAACTTCTCCCTTCCCACAGCCTTTGTCTACGCAGATGGGAATAGCTCTCTGCTAATGAGCCCTGGAAGAGAGGACAGATACATAACCATTAGCAACTACTCAGGCTTAGGGGCTGCACTGCTTGGACCTTGACACATTCCTGGGCCCTTTTCTTGAGCAATAAATTGTGGGCAGCACTCCTAGCCAACCCCTTAGGAAAACCATCCACCCCACTCCACCTCCCACCAAACTAAAGGAAAGGACTGAGAAGTGGCTCACCACAGTTGGGCAAAAGAAGAGACTCCAGTTCCCTGACCCTCAAAAGAAAATCAGATGAGAAGCTTGCTACAGGAAACAAGGCACAGAGCTGACCATAGATGACCAGTGGGGAAGATTACATTGATAAATGCATTGGATACAACACTTAAAAATCTGCAACTTACCAATAGCATCGCAAAGATAAGGAATTTTCAATAACCTATACAGACACAACAGAAGCTGCCTCACATATACCAGGAGAAACTATATAATGCCAAAAAAGAAGCAGGCACCTTAAAAGATAAGGAAGGGCACAATATTATGATTAAAAGCAGAATAGATAAAGAGGATATAACCTTAGTTAACATTTACACACCAAATGATAGTCTTGTAAATTACATAAAACAATAGCTAACAGATTTAAAGAAAGAAATAGAACCACAATAGTAGTAGGAGATTTTAACACTACTCTTAATAATGGACAGGTTGACTTGGAAGAAACTCAACAAAGAGGCAGAAGAACTAATCAATTAGTCCACTCAATCCCATAAATGTATTCAGACTCAATTAGCTGTCTTCTAAAGTGCACATGACACATTCTCTAGAATTGTTAATATATTAGGACACAAAGCAAGCCTTAACAAATTAAAAAAAAAAAAACGACACTGAAATAAATAATACAAAGTCTCTTTATAGATTACATGCCAAAAAGCTACAAATTAACAAGAAGAGAATAAAGGATTAAAAAAACCTCCACACCAGTGGAAGCTAAACAACTCCGTGCTTGATAACTATTAAGTTACAGAAGAAATAAAAAAGTGAAATAAAATAGTTCCTAGAAATAAATTAAAATAAAAATACAGCATATCAAAACCTCTGGGAGTAAATTTCATAGCAATAGACAAACACTTCATAGCAATAGACAAACACATAAAAAAAGAAGAAAGGACAAAATAAATGACTGACATCGCCAACAAACCAAAAGAGAACAACAACATAATCCTACAATCTCCAAAAGAAACAAAATTATAAGGACATGCACTAATGTTAGTGGGATAGAAAACAGAAGAACAATTTAAACCATCAATAAGGCCAGGAGCTGGTACTTGAAATAAAGGTTGAAAAAAAAAGACAAATGTTTGGCAAACTTAACTAAAGAAAAGAGAAGAAACAAATAACTTGAATAAGAAATTAAAGATGTGACATTACATCAATGATAATAGACTATTATGAAAAGTCATACTACAATAAATTTGAAAACTTAGAGGAAATGGCAAGCTTTTCAGCCACTTGCTATGCATCTGAAAATTAGACACTGGATAAGAATGACAGAGAAGAATTGATACCTTTAAATTGCGGTATTGTGGAAGAGTGCCAAATACCCCATGGACTGTCAAAAAACATATATTTGGAGAACTTGAAGTCAGAATGTTCCTTGGAAGCAAAGATGATGAAGTTTCATCTCATGTGCTTTAGGCCTGTTGGTAGGAAAGGTTATTCTTTGGAGATGGACTTGATGCTTAGAAAGGTGGAAGGACAGTGAAGGAGAGGAATCTTCAACCAGGTGTATTGATATGGTGACTATAGCAATGAGCTGGAGTGTGTCAGCGATTCTGAGGATGGCACAGAGTAGCAAAAGGTTTAGATCTGTTGTTCATAGGGTTGCTCTGAGTCATACTTGACAGTACCTAACAACAACGATAGGGGAAATGGACAAATTCCTAGAAACCCACATCTTACCCAGATTGACATGAACAGATGCAGAACACTTGAACAGACTCATCCCAATAGAAGAAGTTGAGCAGGTCATAAAGATTATTCTCCTAAAAAGTTCTAAACCAGATGGCTTCTCAGATGAATTCTAACAAACTTTCAGAGAACTGTCACTAATTCTACTTAAATTATTTTTAAAAATAGGATAAAAAGAACACTCTCAATGAGATAAAGACATTCCAAGAAAAGGAAACCAATATCTCTTATAAACATTGATGCAAAAATCCCCAACAAAATCCTGGCCAATAGGATTCAACAGTATACAAAAAAATTAATTCATCATGGCCAAGTGGGATTAAAAATAGGTATACAAAGATGGTTAAACTAAGAGAAACAATCAACACAATCACATTAACAAAGCCAAGAACAAGAATCATATTATTCTATTAATTTATGCACAAAAGGCCTTTGACAAAATCCAATGTCCCTTCTTGATTAAAACAATAAATATAGAGGAATTTCCTCAATATAGTGAAAAGTACAAGTCAATAGGCAAAACCAAGAGCCAATGTCATTCTCAATGGAGAAAGACTCAAAAGGCATTCCCCTTGTGAACATACACCATACAAGGATACCCTCTGTCGCCAGTCATCTTCGATACCATATTAGAAATACTTGCTAGGGAAATATGACATTATAAGGAAATGAGAGGCATCCAAATTGGTAAAGAGGTGGTAAAACTGTTGCTATATGCAGACTGTATGATTGTATTCACAGAAAACCCCAGGAGACCAATTTAGTAGAGAAGTAGGATACAATATCAATAAACAAAAATCAGTGGAATTTCTCAACAGCAACAAAGAAAACACTGAAAAGGAAATTAAGAAAGCAATACTATCTTCAATAGGCAACCACCAGATGAAATACTTGTCAAGGTGTGCCAGAGACAGTGAGATTGGCCCAGGTTAGAGCAGAGTTCAGAGCAATAGGGTCACTATGAGTCGTAAGCCAACTTGACAACACATAACAACAACAACAGCAAACCTAATTAGAGACACAAAGGACCTTTATAAGGAAAACCACAAAACATTACTATAAAAAAAATAAGAGACCTAACTAAATTGAAAAATATTCCCTGTTCATGCATGTTGCTCTTGTTATGTGCCATCGAGTCACCTGTGACTCATCACAACCCTATGTACAATAGTTATGAACTCTGTCCTATGTTGAACCAATCTCACTGTCTCCAACACACCTACTCTCATTACTCCAGTTACTGTGTCAGTCCATTTCATCCAGGGTCTTTCTCTCCTACGCTGTCCCTCTACACTTCAAGCATAATATCCTTCTACAAGGACTGGACCCTCCTGGAAACATGCCTAAAGAATGTTAGAAGAGCTTAAAAATCCTTGCCACCAAGAAGCAGAAACCAAAGAGCTTGGTTTCACCCTAAGACAGATATGGCTGTTCTCTTGGCTGTCCATGGTATATTCAATACTCTTCTCCAGAACCACAACTCAAAGATATCAATTCTTCTATATCATCCTTAGTTATTGTTATTGTTATTGTTATTGTTATGGTTATGGTTATTGTTATTGTTGTTATGTGCCATCAAGTCGCTTGCGACAAATAGCGACCCTATGTACAGCAGCCCTAAATTCTGCTCTGTCCTGTGCCAATCGCACTGTCTCGGATACACCCATCCCGATTACCCCAGTCACTGAATCAATCCATCTCATCGAAGGCCTTCCCCTCCTGTGCTGTCCCTCCAGCCTCCCAAGCATGATGTCCCTCTCCAAGGACCTGTCCCTCCTTACAACATTGTCCAAACAGCTCTCAATATAGTGAAAACAACAATCCTATCAGAAGCATTCTACATGCTCAACACAATCCCAATAGACATAGCAAACTCATTTTTCAATGAGATAGAAAAGGCCACTGACAGGTTTATTTGGAAAGAAGAGACCTCACATAAGCAAAGCTCTTCTGAAAGATAAAAATAAAGTGTGAGGCATATTATTCCCTGGTCTCAAAACCTACTACACAGCTATAGTAACCAAACAATATACTCTAGGTGCAATGACAGACACATAGACTAATGGATTAGAATTGAGAACCAAGAGGTTAACCCCTCTATCTATGACCAATTTATGTTTGACAAAGAATTAAAACTTATCAAATGGAAAATGACAACCTCTTCAACAGATGGTGCTCACAAAATTGGTCATCTACCTACAGAAAATTGAAGCTTGATCCACATCTCATACCATAACATATAAATCAGTTCAAGGTAGATCAGAGACCTAGGGGTAAAGTCCAAAACTATAAAGATCATAAGACACAAACGGACCAAATTTGAAGCCCTAGTTAGTGGCATAAATAGGCTTGCAGAAATAGCCAGAAATGCACAACTCAGAGAGGATAAAATTGACAAATGGGACCTCCTAGGAATCAAGTTCCTGCATACATCAAACCTTTTTTACAACAGGGTGAAAAGAAAACCTAAAGCCTGGGGAAAAACATTTAGCAGTGACATCCCATAACAAAAGTTAACAGAATACTGCAGGGTGTACCAGCTGTCAGGAGATCAAGAGACATATTGTTTTGGGCAAGGCTGCTGCCAGGAACTTTCCAAAATTCTGAAGATCAATAATGTCAGTTTGAAGAATAAGGTGTATCTGATTCAGGTCATGATCTTTTCAGTCACTTAATATGCATTTGAGAGCTGGACCTTTAATAATGATGGCAAGAGAAGAGGTAATGCCGTTGGAGAACACTGGATACCCCGTGGACTGCCAAAAGAATGAACAGGTATGTCTTGGAAAAGGTGCAGCCAGAGTGTTCCTTGGAGGCAAGAATAGCAGAACTTCCTTTCTTACACTTTTGTACATGTTGCTTGTTGTTATAATCATCTGCCATCGATTTGCCTACAATTCATAGCAACCCTATGTACAATAGCTCTGAAGCCTGCCCTATCCCGAGCAAGTCTAACTGACTCCAACACACCTACCGCTATTACCCCAGTTACTGTGTTAATTCATCTCATCCAGGGTCTTCCCCTCCTGCACTATATCCCTCCACCCTTCCAATCCTGATGTTCTTCTCCAAGGACTGGTCTCACTTGGCCAATTCCTTTGAAAGGAATATCATGATCATAAATATTGAGGGTCAGCATAAGAGAGGAAGAACCCCAATGAAACAGACTGATATAGTGACTTCAGCATTAGGCTTAAGTCTGTGAGAAATTTTGAAGATGGAACAGGATAGAGCTGGATTGAGATCTGCTGTTTATAGGGTCCCTATGATTTAACAGCATACTTGACAGCACTTAACAACAACAATAGAAACAACAGAGCCTCCACAAGAAAAAGACTAATAAAATGGGCAGAAGACATGAAAAGACTCTTCACAAAGGAAGACATTTGTTGGCTAACAGAAAATAAATAGTTATGTCTTCTGCATTTATAAATTACAACTTGCAGATGAGAAAAACTTATTAAAAGGAAGACTGTAGAAAGAAAATACAAAATAAGTTGGAAAAGGAATAAAGGTTATAAAATTGAAAGTATACATATTGAGACTTTAAAAACTCTTTTTAGTGAATAGGGAAAAAAACCCAACTTAATCTTTCTTTTCCTTTTTTTTTTTTTTGTTAAATATGACTTTTAAGAACAGGATATTCAACCCTGCTGACTAATTCTTTTTAACGGCCTTTCATGTCAAAAGGTGAAAGCTGTTTACAGAGGAAAAAGATCTAACTACAATTAGTGTCCAACTGTTTAATTTACAGTCAAATTGTTTTTTTATCTCATTTTTAAGAATTTTAAATACCTTCACAAATTTCAGAAATACACAGGAATAAAAATCTAATAGAATACAAGTGTCCCCTGAAAAGTTCTGGCATTGTCAAGAAACAGATTTGATCTGTAGGTATCTTTGTTCTGACCAACTTATATCCTTTCTATCAACAACTTCTGTCATGTTTACATACAAAATCTATCTTGAATATGTCCATTTATTCCAAATTTATCACCAATTCAACTTCACACTCATCTATTTCTACTGTAGAAGCCTGTTGAGTAATCGCATGTCTACTGTTTCCCCATCCTTCCCAGGATATTTGCTTGCATGTGGTATCAATGATATTGTTCAATATTTTCCACACTCTATTGGGTCATCTTTCTTTGGGACCTTTGTTCCCATCCCAAAGAAAGGTGACCCAATTGAGTGTGCAAAATATTGAACAATATCATTGATATCACACGAAAGCAAGAATCTGCTGAAAAATATCCAAAAACAACTGGAGCAGTATATCGACAGAGAACTGCCTGAAGTGCAGGCTGGATTTAGAAGAGGCCGTGGTATTAGGGATATTACAGCTAATGTCTGATGGATCTTGGTTGAAAGCAAAGAGTACCAGATAAATGTCTATCTATATTTCATTGATTATGCAAAGACACTCGACAATATGGATCACAACAAACTGTGGCTGACTCTGAGAAGAATGGAAATCCCAGAACACTTGGTTGTGCTTATGAGAAACCTATACTTGGACCAGGAGGCAGTGGTCAGAACAGAGCAAAGAAACACTACGTAGTTCAAAATTGGGAAGGGTGTACACCAGGGATGTACAATCTATATGTTGTTATTGATATATGCTGTCGAGTTGGCTGTGACTCATAGGGACCCTATGTATAACAGCCAAAGGCGTCAATTCTTCTATCATCCCTAGTCATTGTCCAGCTCTCTGATGAATAGCAAGTGATTGCAAAGACCATGACCTGTATGTCTACATTTATCTCCAGAATTACAACATTTCTCTTCCATAGTTTGGAGAAGTCTCTGACAGGAAACTTTCTCAATGCAATTCATTTTTTATTTTTCTGGCCCCAGATATTCCAGGAGACTGGGCTCTATGAGGAGAAATGTGATATCAGGATTGAAGGAAGACTCATCAACAATCTGCATTATGCAGATGATACAACCCTGCTTGCTGAAACTGAGGAGGACTTGAAGCGCTTGCTGCAGAAGGTCAAGGACTTTAGCCTTCAATATCGATTGAAGCTCAACATCAAGAAAACAAAGATTTGCACCACTGGGCTGATTGGCAGCATCATGAGAGATGGTGAAGAGATTGAGACTGTTAACAACTTTAGTTTGCTGATCTCCACAGTCAACATTCTTGGTACCAGCAGCCAGGAAATGAAAAGAAAAATTGCTTTCAGAAACCTTTCCAGAGTGCTGAAGAGCAACGATGTCACTCTGGAGACTAAGTTGCACCTGATGTAGGCCATAGTCTTTGCAATTACTTGCTATGCGTCAGAAAGCTGGACAATGACTTGGGATGATAGAAGGAGAATTGATGCCTTTCATCTGTGGTGCTGGAGAAGAGTATTGAATATACCATGGACTGCTAGGAGAACAAACAAGTTTGCTCTAGAAAAGGTGAGAACAGACTGCTCCTTAAAGGCTAGTATTCTGAAGCTTCATCTGACACACTTCGGACATGTTACAAGGAGGAATCAAGCCTTAGAGAGGGATGTCATGCTTGGGAGGGTGGAAGGAGAGCACAGGAGAGGAAGACCCTGTATGAGATGAATTGATTCAGTGACTGGGATAATGGGGTAGATGTAAGAGATTGGCACAGGACAGAGCAGGATTAGGGCTATTGTAATAGGGTCACTATGAGTCATAGGTGACTCAATGGCACACAACAACAACAAAGGAAAAGGGGATAAAAAAAATCAATCTTCCTAAAAGTGCTTATAGGATGTTGTTGTTGCTGTTATGTGCAGTCGAGTCTTTTGCCTGACATCGTTACTCTTCAGTACTCTGGAGAGGTCTCCAACAGCTGACTTTCCCAATGCAATTCATCTCTTGATTTCCTGGCTGCTGGTACAGCAGAGTGTTGACTGTGGCGCCAAATAAACTAAAACTGTTATCTCAATCTCTTCACAATCTGTTATGATGTTGCCATCCAGTGGTGAGGATCTTTGGGGTTTTTTTTGGTTTTTTTTTTGGTCTAGAGACTTTATTATGCAGGGGGTGGGGTGTGTGTTGGTTAGAACCAGCTCTGATTCTGTGTTTTCAGATGGGCCTGCTGCCCCAAGGCCAGGCCAAGAAGCTGTGCCTGGGATGTTGGCTTCTGGTGGGCTGCAGGGCTTCCCCATCACCCTTGCCAGGTGGCCTGGGCTCCTGGCATGCTT
>NW_006399752.1:17020856-17024789 GCF_000299155.1 Elephantulus edwardii
AGGCTGACACCCAAATCTCTTTATTGGGGGGCACCACCCTCACTGCACAGCCTGTTCATTGGCGCTGCTTCCTGAATCCTGTGGCTTCATCACGTCTGGCAGCTCCGGCGGGCTGGAGAATGGTTCAATGCGGAGGGCCTCAAATGTGTCATCTGACCGGAAGGCCAGCCTCACTGTGGCCGGAGCCTGGGGTCTTGCTGTTTGACTGGTGAAGCCACACTCGCCCAGAGTCTTGGCATCCTCCAGGAGCTGGTCGTCCTTGTACAAACGCTGCTCGTCTGGTGGCCGCTTAAGGATGCCCTCGATGATGCGCTTCAGCTCATACACGGTACTCGACTCCTTGGCGTCAGTGAAGATGGTGGTTTTGTGGTGCCGAATCATCAGAAACACGTCCATCGCGGCGACTGCCTCTGCCCTCGACGTGCCGGCCGATCTTTGTTTTCTTGATGTTGAGCTAAAGTCCTTGACCTTCTGCAGCAAGTGCTTTAGGTCCTCCTCAGTTTCAGCAGTCAGGGTTGTGTCATCTGCATAACGCAGATTGTTGATCAATCTTCCACCAATCCTGATGCCACATTCCTCCTTGTACAGCCCAGCATCCCAGATGATCTGTTCTGCATACAGATTGAAAAGGTGTGGAGACAGAACACATCCCTGGTAGATGCCCTTTCCAATTTTGAACCATGCAGTGTTTCCTTGCTCTCTTCTGACAGCTAGCTGCCTCTTGCTTATAGACTAAGAAACAAAATCATTTTTATGATTTCAAGGCTTTTCGTGATCTGTTGCTTGTTCATTTCCCTCCCCCCACCTCAGGAGCCTTTGCATAATTTCCAACTAGGTAAAGATTTTTCTCACCTCCAGGGAGCTCTACTGGCATAGGCTGTAGCTAGTTGTGCTGACAACCTAAAGGTTTTTGCCTCAAGCGGTGCAAATCCACCAGTGGCTCTTGGGGAGAACGAAGTGCATACTCATTCTATTAGGATTTTCAACTTCAAAAACCCAAGGGATAGTCGTTATGAGTTGGATTTGACTTAACACAACTGAGTTTGATTTTTGAAGACTTTGTAGAGTTATTTAACTTTGTAGTGCATTAAGTATTGTGCTGCTAACCAAAAGGTCAGTGGTTTGAATCCACTAGTTGTTCCACAGGGGAAAAGTGAGCAGCCTCCTCCAATCAAGATTTATAGCTTCAGAAAGTAGAGAGAAGGTCACTCTGTGTTGCAATTTACTCAATAGGAGTGGGATTCTTTGTTTATAATATTCTTCCTGACTGAAATACTATTCACATTACTCTCTAGATTTCAGTTTTTCAAGTATTTTTCTCTTTTTTTACGCTAACTTACTCATTGTTGTCATATCTGAACTGACTCAGAGCTGACCCTCCAGCAGGTTTTTGAAAGTTCTGATTCTCTTAGGTGATTACCCATCTTTCTCCCTCAGAGAAGCTAGTGGATTGGAATTGCCTGACTGTGGTAACAGCGCAAATCCTTTCTCACTTGGCCACCAAAACACTCTAAGCTACACTAGGTCAAAAAAATAATTCTGGTTTTTGTATGCTATGGGTTCTATCTGACATCCTCTACTGTTAAGCTTCTTGACCACTATGTAGGGTTTCTTAATGCTATGTTCCCTATTTTTTTTTTAATTTTTTAAATTATTATTAATTTTAATGAAACTTTACAGAGACTTTGGATTTCCATTCATTCATTGTTGTACTTTTCTCACTGCCCATCCCTCCCCCGAGTACACTCTTCTCTTTGAAAAGTAAAAGAAAAATGCTTTCATTGTTTTTGGTACAAAAATCTTTATTAAGTATAAAATATTAAATAATAAAATATTAATTAATAATAACAGTAATGGAAAAAATTAAACGCTCATTGCTGTCAGCTCTGACCGGATGCATCGCTGGTCCTCCAGGAGACTGGGACTCAGGTGTGGGCCAGCAGCAGCAGCAGCAGCAGCAGCAGCAGCAGCAGCAAACAGCCCATGTCTGGGGTGAGGCTCCTCTGCGCTGTATCTGCCTGGCCCCGGGAACGCTAAGGTTTTGTAACCTTGGATGCCCCTCCCAGACATTTTGCGAAAGACAGTCAACTCCAGATGTGTAGGTTTGACTTCCCCCGCTGCTCTGCTCGCTGGCAATCACTTTCCTTCCCCTGGGTGAGGCCTCTTGGGCAGGCACGAGGGAGCCAAAAGAGGGAGGGAGTGGGGGGCTGGACTCGCCCTGATTCAGATGGCCAGTTTTCTCCTCTTTCATTTTTTTACAATCGAGGGTCCACTCCACTATGCAGCCTTCGCTCTGGAGTCCTGTCATGACACAAATACCTAATCACATATCCCTTTTAAACAAGTTTTCTCCCTCAACTATTTCAATGCAATATACACCATTTTATTCCATCTTTCTCAGTCTCCCCCCAACCCAGAGGTCAGATCTGTTTTACAACAGTGGCACTATGCAATGTTTGTCATTTTGTGACTGAGATATTTCCTTCAGCATAATGTCCTCCAGTGTCAACCATTTTGAATAATATTGGATGAGTTCCTTGGTTTTCAAAGCAGCGTAGTATTCCATTGTGTGAATATACCACAGCTTCTCTGTCCATTTGTTTGTTGATGGCACTTAGATTGTTTCCAACTCCTTGCTATTGTGAACAAAACCGGGATAAAGAGGGGTGTACATATATCTGCTTGGGTGGCAGTTATGGTCTCTTTGGGGTATATTCCCAGTAGTGGAATTGCTGGGTCAAACAGTATCTCTATTTGCTCCCTATTTTTGTGCATATTTGAAATTTACCATAACAAGTACCTTTTATAGTATTTCCTCCCATCGTTCAAACTAAAAATAAGTTCTTACTTGTAGTTATCCTAAAGCAGTTTTTCAAGATTTGGCTTCAAAATATTTTCTTTTCTTTTATTTAGTTCCAGACTTCTTATTGTTGTCGTTTGCCTTTGAGCTGAGCATGACTCATAGTGACCCTATGAACAAAAGTCGTGAAGCTTTTCTATAACTATTGACTTTTATCAAAGTTCATAGAGATTCTGGAGGGATGTTGTTTAGGAAGTGGATGTAACTAGAGGTCAAAGTTGTGAGAAAGATGCCCCATCTTAACAAAAAGTGAACTTGGAATGAACAATAGATAAGCTAATAGCAAGATCTGACGTTAAATTGCTATTTCACCTGTTTTTGTCACTAATGTCTTTTATTTGCAATCAGCATTGCTATTTGGTACAAAAGAACACCAGAGGAAGAATTCAGTCTGGCTCTATTGTGTCACTTTGAAACCCACTGGAGGGTCAGCTGTGAGTCAGTCCTCACTCTGTGACAATAAGTTTGAGGTTGTTTTTTTTTTTTTAAAAAAATCAGCCAACAGGTTTATTTGTGAATTTTTAATTTCAAATTTAAAATACTATGTATTTACAATGTAATGGGTGGAAAGCAATCATAAACAAGATAAATGCTGGTTTTTATTTTAAGCAATAGTTTCAAGCACCCTTTCTTTAGTTAATTTTTTAAAGTCATAGCTCAGCAGTAGTGTTTATACCAGGTGAATCTACAAAACCAAGAACAGGAATCACAGCATCTCCTTCCAAAGATCTGATACTTTGGTTCTTCTCTTGTCTATTAACGTATTTGTGCAACATGCTGTAGTACTGGCCCTTTGGGTTGAAGACATATAGTGATGAAATCTGCTGCCAGTCTTTAATGCTTGGGGTGTTGTATTCCTTCGGCTGTGCGCCCTCAAAGAAACACCTAACGTTCTCTTTTGCCAATTCAGTTGCATGCTGGGTGGCTTGAGTTTTAAAGATCTGCTGTTCCTGGTCCAAATAGATTTTCCAGAATTTCAACTGCATAAAACTAACTGGAGACATACATCGGGTGATAGCTGTGGAAACCAGTAGGATGATAATAACAATTGCTATCAGGATCCATCCCAACAC
>NW_006399752.1:17033624-17036841 GCF_000299155.1 Elephantulus edwardii
AGACCCTCTATGAGATGGATTGATTCGGTGACTGGGGTAATCGGGATGGGTGTGTCAGAGGCAGTGTGGTTGGAGCAGGATAGAGCAGGGTTTAGGGCTGTTGTGCGTAGGGTCGATATGAGTGGCAAACGACTCGACAGCACATAACAACAACAACAACACTTAGTTTTCCAGTCCGATCTTTATCAGTGTTGTGTAAGGAATTCAGAAACCACAGAAAATTTTTTAGAAAAAAGCAAGAGAAATTCTTAAGAGGAAATGAGTAGTCACACTGTAAATTTAAAATTTCTTTCCATTGCCTTCAAGTGAGCTAGTTCTTAAGCTGTTTTCAGCAGCTTTCTTTCAAACTCTAGAGTCAAATGGCTTGGCCCTGTTTGGAATATGACTGCTAGATTCGAGCAAAATGTCAGTGCTGGTTCCAAGACCCATCTATCCGACTAAAATAAAATTCACATATTTTTAAAATATCCATCCTTTATAAGACACAATTTTTGATGTCACAATAAACAAATAAATTTAGGAAGTCTAAATTTCTTACTCTTTTAGACTAGCTTTCTGCAACTTAAAATATATGAATATGTTTATATTAGTGTATTTGAAAATCTAGAACATTCTATTATCCTAAGATATTTTTAAATCTTTATAAAAGCACTTTCAAATGGAAAAGAAACTGAAAATATCACACCTTTTGTCTGACATAGAAGTAGTGTCATTTGTTAAATGGTAATCCCATAACACTTCAGATGTTTTTCATAGATGAACTATTTTCTTCTTAGGATGAATTCCTTAAATTATAGTGCTACAATATTTTAAATATTCACTGATTTGTACACTGATTTTCTTTTGTCACAAGACAAATTATCATTTTGGCTCCCCCATGAAAGTGTGTGTGTGTGTGTGTGTGTGTGTGTGTGTGTGTGTGTATAAATATATTCTCTCTCTCATCTCTATCATCTCTATCTCTATATCTCTATCTCTCCAGTTCATTAAAGGGCTTCTTTAAAGTGCTAAAGACCAAGAATGTCCATTTAAAGAGCAAGGTGCAACTGATCCAAGTGATAGTGATTTCAGTTTCTTTCTGCTTATCTGAAAGTTGGACAATAAATAAGGATTAATAAAGAAGAATTGATGGCTTTGAATTGTGATATTGGCCAAGAATGTTGACTATCACACAGACTGACAAATAAACAAATACATCTGTCTTCTCGTTGTTGTTGTTAGGTGCCATCGACTCACTTGCGACTCATAGTGACCCCATGTACAACAGCCCTAACCCTGCTCTATCCTTAGCCAATTTCACTGTCTCCGACATGTCTATCCCCATTACCTCAGTGATGGAATCAATCCATCTCATTGAGGGTCTTCCTCTCCTACGCTGTCCCTCCACCCTCCCAAGTATGACATCCTTCTCCAAGGACTGGTCCCTCCTTGCACATGTTCAAAGTATGTCAGACAAAGCTTCAGAATCCTTGTTTCCAAGGAGCAGCCTGGCTTCACCCTCTCCAAGATGAACTTGTTTGTTCTCCTAAAAGTCCATGGTATATTCAATACTCTTCTCCAGCACCAAAGCTCAAAGGCATTAGCTCTTCTTCTGTCATCCCTAGTCATTGTTCAGCTCTCTGAAGCATGCTTGTCTGTCAGATAATGTTCTAAATCTGAGCAATCTAATTAAGACAGACTTAGAAGAAGGAAGGATTGGCCGTCCACTTCTGAAATATAATGCCTTTGAAAACTCTATATACAACAACAAATCTGTCTTAGACGAAGTAAAACCAGAGTGCTACGCAGAGGTAAGGATGGTGAAGCACATATTCTTTGAACGTATTGTGAGGTGGGTTACTCCCTGGGAAAATAAATAAATAAATAAATCATGCTGGGAAAGGTGGAAGGTCAGCAAAAGACTTGAAGGTCCTCACCAAGATGAATTGACACTGTAAGCGTAATAATGCGCACAAGCCTGACAAGACGTGGTGAGAATGGTGCAGGAGAGGGCAAAGCTCTAGATCTGTTGTTTATAGGGTCACTATGAGACATTGTAAAGGGAGGAGATGCAACCTAGAGGTGGCCAAGTTTGACTTTCTACCCACTTCATGAAAGGGAACTGTCCTCATCAATAATATCCACTGTATAAAACAAATAGCTACAAGGTCAGACATGCCACCACTCATGCTCCTGCCCCTATTTCGAGGAATCATTGACTCCATTATTCATGGCAAAGTGATTTTATTCACAGTTGTGGGGTTTATTAGGAAAATAGGTTGGGGAGGAGTGGGGGAGGCAAAGAATTTCATACAGTGTAAGTGCAGGTTTAGTTCAGCAGTCCCAAGCCAGATTAACAAAACACAATTTCTCAATTAGTAAAAATGCAAGTTCAGTTCAGCAGCACAAATGCAAGAAGCCTCTAGTTTCGTTTTCTCAGTCGTCCAGCAAACTTTATCTCAGAGCAATCACAAGTCAGCTTTTCAATCCTTTTTCCATGTATCATGATGTTGCCTACTGGCCAAGTGGTAAAAATCTATCTTCTTGATGTTAAGATGCTATCCATAGTGAAGGCTGTATTCTTTTATCTTCTGCAACAAGCATCTTAGATCCCCCCTTACTATCAGCAAGCAAAGTGGTGGTATCTTCATAGTACAGATTGTTGGTGAGTTTTCTTCCAATCCTGATACCACTACTGCAACAAAAGTAGATTCCAGCAAATTATATTGCATTTGCTGACCCACTCAAATGATCATAGGTAATTTCAGTGTTTGATAGAACATCAGTCACTAGCCACTTATTCTTTGCTTCAGGTTCTCCTGATCTTAAATTTGATTTATTAGTTTATGAGTATATTTGTTGTTTATAGAATCACTATGAGTCATATGTGACTTGACAGCACCTAACCACAATAACAACAAGAAGAAGTTTATGAATTATGAAAAAAGATTTGGAATTCCATGGTCAACACTCTTGACACCAGCAGCCAGGAAATCAAAAAATGTATCACGATGGGAAAGTCTGCTGTTAGGAACCTCTCTAAAGTACTCAAGAGCAACGGTGTCTCTCTGGAGAATAAGGTGCGCCTGATACAGGCCATAGTCTTTGCAATTACTTGTTATGCATCAGAGAGCTGGACAATGACTAGGGAGAATAGAAGGAGAATTGATGCCTTTGAGCTGTGGTGCTGGAGAAGAGTATTGAATGTACCATGGACTGCCAAGAAAACAAACAGATT
>NW_006399752.1:17036941-17042714 GCF_000299155.1 Elephantulus edwardii
AACTGCATAAAACTAACTGGAGACATACATCGGGTGATAGCTGTGGAAACCAGTAGGATGATAATAACAATTGCTATCAGGATCCATCCCAACACCTAATGAAAACAACAAAACAACCAGTTAAGTCACAGTCTCAGCCTGCCTGTCCTCTCTCTCTCCCTCCCCTTCCAGCCAGTCCCCTTCTCCCTACTCTTTCCCCCCCCACACACACATATTCACATATTCTCAGATAAAGCTGTGAGGGCAGTGAACAAACAACAATTTTAGTACTTAATCCCGGGAGAAGGAGTGAAAGGTACCCTGTCCCTCATACGTGCTCAGAAAGCCAGACATACTGCAAGTTGCCCCAGCGAGTAGACCCTGTCACTCCCACAGAGCTCAAACCATGTGGATCTTCTCTCCAACTCAGTAATGTTCCTTTGTGGTTAAAGAGATTGGATGCTACCCAACCAGAAGGTCTGGGATTGGAGCCTAACGGTCGCTTTGTAAGAGATTTGAGGGTCTGTAAATTCTGTAAAGATTTCCAGCTTTGGAAACCTGTTTCTAACATCGCTATGGGTGGGAATCTAGGGCACAGTATTTTTGGTTTTGGAAGGTTTTGGGTGAGGAAGGCTTTCCAACTAAGCAAACCCATTTTGTTGCAACCATTCTTTGCTTTTCTCTTGGGTAGAAAAAAATATTTTACCTAGAGTGAATGCAGAAAATTGTTAGAAAATGGAGATAAAAACACCTCGACAGTGAGATTATGCGATTTAATAATACAGGCTATGAATAATGCAACCCCAAAGCCGTTATCTACCACAAATTAGGTACTCACCCTACATGACTGCTTTTTGTGTTTTGTTTGTTTAAAATAGTCTTATTCCTATATTCGCCTATCAGTTCCTTAGAAGCCAAGCCGGTAGCTTTCCTAGCTGTAATAGGCCTTTCTGTGCTTGGAGAAAGGATCTTTCTGGTCTTCCGTAGGTGTCTCACTTCACTTCTAACTGTCCTGTGAAACGTTGCTGCTTCCCCACATTCTTACTTCCTCCCCTCCACCCCGCTCACCCAGGGTGTCCCGTGTCACCATCTGACCTGCGACTGAGCCTTGAGCACTTTAAGAAGGTCCTGCATGTCGGTCTTCTTGCCTGGGTTGCAGGGCACTTGGTGCAGCGTTTTCATGCACTCCGAGGTATTGTTGCACAGGCGCCGCGCGAAGAACGCGCTCCCGCTGGCCGCGCACTCATAGAAGGCGCCCCCAAGCAGCGCCACGGCCACCCAGGTGAGCGGCGCGAGCGCGGCGGCGGCGCTCAGGTGCGAGAACACCAGGGCCCCGCGCAGCCGGGTACCGCAGCCCCTGCTGCCGCCCCGAGCGCAGCAACCCGTGAGCAGGCGCCACGTGCGCGCGCTCAGCATATAACCCAGGAGGAAGAGTGCGAGCGCCGGCACCAGCAGGAAGACCAGGCCGTAGGGGAGGTTCCAGGTGGTGCTGCAGGGGCACGCGAACACCACCGTGGAGAAGATACGCTCCCCGCCCGCAGTCAGCAAGGTCACCAAGCCATAACTCAGAGCGCTGTGGTGTTTGAGGTACTGGTCCAGCACTGTCTGAAACTTATCCATGGGTCTTCCTCGACAGGTCCAGATGCGTCTGCAGTTGTGTTGCCTCGAATTCAAATGCAGATGGGTGGACTGAAGTCTGCGGTAGTTCCTTCTCAGTACCAAGAAGCAGTTTAAATAAAGGGAAGAACGTTCACAGACCCTGGGAGCTTTCACTTTCTCATTTCCACCCAACCAGCATTGGCTGCCAGACAGACCCAGGCAAACACACCATTGACCCTGTCAGCACGCACCCTTTTGTTTTACTGGTACTTTTGTTTTGCCAAACTGCTCCCAAACAAGGAGTTTTTCCTTACCCTTACTGAGACAGTGCAGGCCACTCTGTGGCAAGGGTACTTTTTACTTTTCCACTGTTACCACTCTGGTTCCCAAGCCAGCTCATAGTAAGACCAAACAATTACAAAAAAAGCTTGTTTGTTACAGGAAACATCGTTCAAAGACAAATTTGTGGTTTCGCTTTGATAAGTTGAAACAACAGTTTAAAGCCCAGCTCAAATTCTAACCCCCTGCAATGCTCTGCCCTACCCATCTTCCTTCAGGACAGAGCACTAGCCTGGCTCACATGAGTTGCTCCCTGCTTGATGGCCACAAGATAGGCCCTAGGTCCAACTCATTTTTCAGCCCATGAACATATTGTGTTGCTGTCTTATTCCCCCCACCACCACCACCACCAGGTATAACACTGGGGGCGTGGAGCACCGATGTAATTAAAGACCTCCATAGTGATCAACAGACAGGGCTTCATGGTTGTTTAAAAAAGCTAGTTGAATTAATAGTTCCAAACAGCATCAGCCTTAAACTTGTTTTCCACACCTTTCATTTTCTCTCTGCAGCCTTTCTGTGACACAAACTACCATAACCACTTTGGTGACACCAAGCATATTCTATGCAGCTCCAGAGTGAAGCAAGATATCTTTAGGTGAACACCAACTTAAGAGTCAAGTGCATTCTCTATATGCTTAACAAATTAGCCCCACTAAAGCTCAGTGGTCTAATTGTAAAAATAGGGTAATGGTCTCAATTTTCAAGAAAATTGAGGGAGTAAATTCAGTAGCAAAGTGTGAAGTGCTTTAATAGAGGTGTGCCTATCAAATGCTCTGTGTGAGGTACTGCTTGCTTATAGTTTTGAGAATAGGTCACCTGCAAATAACTATATTATAAATAAGTTAAGGCTTCAGACAGTTGCTCAACTTTAGACCTAGATTTCTAGCCAAAAACTCAGTGCTCCTCTACACTTTTAAAGAATTTGTGTCCCTCTTGAGCTATGTGCCTCATCTAAAGAAAACATCTAGATATGGAGTCTGTATGGCAGATTGTAGTGAACTGGCTGGTTTTGGTACCTATCCACTAAATTGGCCTTATTTTATCAGAGTTGTAGGCTACGGAGTCCATTGAATTGTGATTAAAGAGGGAACTTGTTTTCTTAGCTCTCCTCCTACACACTCCACCCCCAGTCCATCAGTGCGTAGGACCTAGAACAAAACACCACTTTATTGTAGTTTGTTGACTTGTTGTTGTAGTTATGTGCCATCGAGTTTCATAGCGACCCCATGCACAACAGCTCAGAAGCCTACCCTGTCCTGGGTCAAGTCTCACTGACTCTGACACATCAACCCCCATTGCCCCAGTTACTGTATCAGTTCATCTCATTGGGGTCTTCCTCTTCTGCACTGTCCCTCCACCCTTCTGAGCATGATACTCTTCTCCAAGGATTGGTCCCTTCTGGCCACGTGGCCTAAAGTGTATGAGAGAGAGCTTCAAAATCCTAGATC
Source organism: Elephantulus edwardii (assembly GCF_000299155.1). Taxonomy (NCBI): domain Eukaryota; kingdom Metazoa; phylum Chordata; class Mammalia; order Macroscelidea; family Macroscelididae; genus Elephantulus; species Elephantulus edwardii. The sequence goes on from NW_006399752.1 coordinate 17,040,310, forward strand.
CAGTGTGAAAAACAATGTATGTGAATTTTATGAACTTTGTGTGTAAACCAGTATTAAAAAAAATATAAATCGTAGCCTCCAAGGAGAAATTTGGTTTCACTCTCTTCAAGACAGACCTATTTATGTTTCCTCGAGAGTCTCATTGTGTGGCTGGTTAGTGGCCTCAGGAAGCTGGTTCTCAGACCTGCTTATTTATGCAGTACAGCTTGGGCCCTCTTCTCAGAGACTATATAGGACGCACTATCAGGGATCATCAGTGCCTAGAAACTTGGAGTGAAACCGTATGTTTAAGAAGAATAACATCTGTTAGGATTCCTCTCTGTAACTTTCTTTCCTTTAAAAGTCTGTCCCCTCTCGTGGCAGCTCACTGTCTTCCTAGTGCTATTAGAGGCTGCGTTACTCCGCCCTACATCCCTACAACATTCCCTTCTCTCCTCCACACCTCCCGTTTCTGTCCAGAACCAATTTCACTTTATCCATAACCTTTGTGCAGTGGGCTTTGTCCAGGTCTAAACTGAGATCCAATTAAAATGGACTTTTTGAGCTTTGTGAGCAAATTTTATCAATATGCATTTAACAAACCAAAAGGGAGGGCTGGAATTTCCCTAGGGACTTGCCGTTATGTCCACAGCTGGGCATTTCCAATATTCTGGAACAGTTTCTCTTCCTCTGGGGCTCAAGTTGGTTAGCACTCCCTCATCTCTTCATTTTTCCTACCATCTGTTTTAGTTTCCTCAATTATTCAGATTTCTGCATCTGCTGACACCCTTCTTCTTTCTCCCTTCTTTTCCAGGCCCTTCCTGACATTAGTTAATGATGTTATTTTCAAATAACTTTTTAATTACAGAAACTCTTGCCAGTTCCCCTTCCCCTACTAGACTTAATCCTTTGTTAATAAATTTATTACTTAACTCAGTCATTATTTTTCCTTTAAAATTTATTTCATTCTGTCATACTAATTTCAATATCCACAATGCAATCACTCATTCCCCCTTTCCAGTAATAATTGTGATTTCTGTTCATTTTTCCATACCTTTATGTGTCTTCCCTTGCTTTAATAACATTGTGCTGATCATACCCTATTGTCTTTCCTTTCACCTATCTTAAGATATTTCTATTCATTATTTACTAACCTTTTTAAAATAAAAAGGCTGGTTTAAAATTATTTAATGGTTTAAGAAGCATTCAGGTTGTGAGAAAGGAGAAACCTGGTATTTCTGAGTACATCAAGGAGCAAGACTAACAGGCACCCTAGTCACATTGAGCTTGCTTATATGACAGAGGAGAGCACACAGCTAATGACCATTGTGGTGGTTCTAGAGACTATAAACCACCACCAGCAGCAGCAGCAGTTGCCATGGACTTGATTTGTACTCATGGCAACACCATGTATCTCAGAGAGTAGAACTCTGGTCTGGAGAGTTTCCAATAGCTGAGTTTTGTTGTGGGTTCTACCCCTTCACACACACCCCACCCACACCCCCAGAAATAGATCACTATGCTTCTTCCAAAGCACCTCTTGGAAGTTGCCAACCTTTTAGCCAGCAATAGCGGAGCTAGTTAACCATTTATACCACCCAGAGACTCCAAAATTTATGCAAAGACTTAAAGTAGAATGATATGCTAGGGAGAGTTCTGAGAAAGCCTCAGTGAGGAGACAACATTGAAGCTGAGCACAAAGTGTCTGTGTTGCAACAGAATGTGATTTTCTGTGGTTAGAATGAAAGAAGGAATGTTAAGAACATGTATGATGAGAAGGGTTAGCATTCCGTGAGGACAGAGCTGCAGTTTGGAGCCAGGCTCAAGAGCTGGAAGTTGCTGAGAGTTGTCCTTGAAGCTATTTCACCTCATGACCATCACATGTGTTCAGAGTATAATTGCATCACAGACTTTTCAAATCTGCCTCCTTTTAGAAGTGGATTGCCTGCCCTTTCTCCCTAGATGGTTTTGAAATGTCAGCCTTTCAGCAAAGGGTTGAGGCCTTCCACTTCATATATTTCGTTTTGTATGTATGTAGTTTCAGTCTCTGAAAACTCATTACAGACCAAGCTGCATGTGACATAATATCAGTCCTGAGAGGACGTTGCACAAAAATTCAACCTTCGGTTGAAATAGAGTAGCATACTAGTAATATGCAGAGAATTCAATAATCTTCTCAGAGCATGAAATAAATAATATGTAAGAGTCTTTACCTTATGAAAAGCTAAGATTCTAATCCCAACTGCTTTAGCTTTAATGAAATGGGTGAGGGAGAGTACACGGTAAATCCAAAAGTCATGGATTTTGGCTTTTTAAGCAGACCTTAGTGATTGGAACATGGCATGTGAGAACCATGAATGTAGGAAAATTAGAAATTGTTAAGAAAGAAATGGAACGCATAAATATTGACATATTAGGCATTGGAG
>NW_006399752.1:17048609-17053613 GCF_000299155.1 Elephantulus edwardii
GGTGTGTCAGAGGCCATGCGATTGGCACAGGATAGAGCAGGGTTTAGGGCTGTTGTACATAGAGTCCCAATGAGTCGCAAATGACTCGGCAGCACATAACAACAACAATAAGAATACACAAAAAAAGTAGTGGGAGGCAATTATTATTTTCCTGTATTATAAATGATATTATAAAATCATAAAAATATACATTTATTTGTAACTGTTGGAGAACTTAAACTGTTGTGGCATAAGAGCACTGAAAGAATATGTTGTTGTTGTTGATTGTTTTCAAATTGAGCACGACTCATAGTGACCCTATGAACAAATGGCCTGAAGCCTTTCTATAACTATTGACATTTATCAAAGGTCATAGAGTTTCCAGAAATATGTTGTTTAGGAAGTGAATGCCACTCAAGGCCTAAATTAGATACACCATATATCTTGAAATTTGTGACAAATTAAAACATGCACAACCATTACCAAGGTTTGCAAGCCACCCTCCAAGTTACAATGATTTTTTTTTCTCATCTGGAACAATTGAGGAAGGAGTAAGGAATCGGAGGCAGAAAGGAAAGTGTCACGGATGCTTTCACAAACAACTGCTTCCTTTGCTGTGAGACCAGAACTGGATGGTGCCTCCCTACCATAACTGAAAATGTTTATTAAAAAGTCCAAAGAAGAATCCTGAACAAGAATGGGGAAAATGCAAAACAATTTCAATTCTCATGGAATCTAAACTTTCTGAAGTGACTGAGGCTGGATGAAACCCTACAATTATTGACCTGAGTTAATCTTTAACTCTGAAACATATGCCAAAAATTATCCCCTGAGACCTTTTTTAAATTGAGCCATAGTTTAGCTTAATGAGTAAAATATGTAAATGGTGAGGATTGTGCTCTTTCAAAAACAGTTACATTGTGGGATTACATTGTTAATAACAACTGAAAAACTTGGATAGGCAATTTAGGGCAAAATGACTATGTCACTAGAGAGGAACATCTTGGAAAATGAAAGTGAAGAGTGAGAAATACTGCACAAATAAAGAATGTGATCAATGTCACTAGTTGTAAATATAGAATTTGTTGAGTTTATATATGTGCGACTATGTATATTTTCATCAATAGTAAGAAAAATTCACAAAGAAAGGCCCAGTTATGGGGGATTATTCCTGTAGATTCTGGTATATCCTTGCAACGAAATTCCAAGTAACTTTATACTGACGTAGACAGCTCTAGTGGCCTAGTCCTTAGTGAGTTGTACTAGTGACTCAAAGGTGAAGCCGGTGGTCCAAATCTACCAAGTGCTCTGTGGGAGAAAGATGGGTCATCTCGTCCCATATGATTTACAGCCCCTGATAAGCTAATGGAGGGTCAGCTGAGTTGATTTCAACTGGATAGCAATGAGCTGCATTTGATATATTGAGGCGACTCTGTATAGATGAAAAGACGAGCATAACATTTTAATTGGAAAAGGTAAGGAATAATATATCACACACAATCTATTTATGTAAAATGCAAAATTTAAAAAATTTTTATCTTATATACATATTAACAAGTGTTCTGGTGGCCTAGTGGCAAGGAGCTGCATTCTCACCCATATGGGAAATCACCTCTTATATGACTTACTGCCTCTGAGAACCCACTGAAGGACAAACTGTGGGTCAATTCCAACTAGACAGTATGTAACAACAACTATCTATGTATCTATCTAATGTAGTACAAATAAGAAGCCTGGTGACACAATGGTTAAAATGTTCAGCTAATAACTGAAAGGCCATCTGTTTGAGCCCACCATCAACTTAACAGGGGAAAGATGTGGTCGTCTGTTTTTGTATAGATTTACCTCTGATCCTCTATGGCTGCCCACAAGATCACTATGAGTTGTCGTCGACTTAGTGGCGGTGAATTTGTGCTGCAGAGACAGTTTTTGCTTGACTACTAACTGAAAGTTCGAAACCACTCAGTCGTGCTACGAAGAAAAGGCCTGGCAGTCTACTTCCACCAATCACAGCGACTAAAAGTGTGTGTAGTGCCTTTCTGCTCTGTCACATTTGGTGTTTTCTTGAGTCAGGCTCAATTGGACGGCAACAACTTTTAGATATCCATAAATACTCCACAAAGATCAAAAATAGTTCTTGGTGTTTATTTTTGAGAAACGAGACATTTGAGGTGAATGTAGAAAAAAGATGACTTTTATTGAATATCTTTTTCAATATTTGGTTTATTTTGAAAAATGCACATGGTGTCTTTACAAGTAAAAAGATTAGCACAACATGATCTAATGGAAACTCTGTAAGGAAAAAGGCTGGGAACAGGCTTTGCATAGACTCCTCTTTCTCCTTCTTCCCAGGCTTACAGGAGCCGCATGTCAAGAGCTACTTGCTGAACATAGAATCCTGATTGTTCATCTCTTGTTACCAAAACGAAGAGATCCTAGTGAGGAACTTACTGTGTTTGAGGAAAATAGAAGATAATATACTGAGTGCTTGAAATATTCTAAGTGACCAACAACAGAGGAAAAGTTTAGATGGTACTTTGAGGTTGGGTGAAGTTTCTCCAAGAACCAAAGTGAGAGGTGGGAAATTTCTCTGTCCATTGAAAAGAAGCCTCTATCTGAGCCCTGCAGAGTACCCTTAGCACTCATTATGCGAGGTGCTCCTGACTTAGTTTAGAGTCATTGTTGGAAAGTTCTCTTGACTATGAGCACAGAGAGGTAGGAAAAGGAAAGTGATTCCAACTAGAGAGAATTTCCATTTATTCCACATCATTTTACTAGAATCTGCTATTGATATTGTAACAGTGAAAAAAACAAAACAAAACAAAAAAACAAACAGGAAGGAATAGATCCTTAACGTTTTATGGTTCTCTTCCCAAGTAGAGGTAAAGAGTTGGGGAAGATAGTTAAAGGCACTTTGGGACTTTATACAGAGCTGAAATAACATCTTATCTATTTGTTATGTACATTGATAGGTACCTTCCTGACTGTCAAAAAGATGAGCTTAGAAAGTGCCAAGTTCTGGTTGTCAAATAGATGATTAAGGCCACAAAGCAAAATAAAATTAACAGTGGGACCTCTGGCACTTACTGTCTTAGCATAAGAAAAAGGACAGGCCCAAGAAAAGTGACCTCTCCTCTCTGTTCTGTCTTCCTCCATGGGATGGCACATAACCTCAGGAAATACCTTCATTCCAAAAGGGAAGATTGGAAGCCATGCAAATGGCATTTACTAACCTTTTGCAATTCTGGAATGAATCATTTCTCCTAAGAACCTGAATCCTTTTAAAAGGATATAATACATCCTTTTTTATATATTTATATATCATATGTTTTTGTTGTTTATCAGCAAGTTGGAACCGACCCACAGTTGACCCTCCTGCAGGTTTTCAGAGGCAGTTAATCACACAGAAAGAGATTGCCCATCCTTCTCCTGTGGAACAGCTGGTGGATTTGAAATGCGTGCCTTCAGGATAATAGTCCTTTTACAAGGACATAATACCCTTTCCCTTGGAAAAGAATGTCATAAACAAAGAGATAGGTTAAAGCTTGTTACGTAGTGCTATTGCATGTAGGACCTTCCAGCTAACAGACCAAGAAAACACACATGTAAGCTAACCTGTGTATATATTCATATCTACAAATACATTTTGCTTTTATTGTTGTTAGTTGACTCCAACTCATAGGAACCCTAGGTAGATCATATCAAGCCCTGGCACATCCTGCACCATCTACAGCAGGCCTAAGCTCATTGTGACAGTCACTGTGTTCAGTCTACTTCCCGAGAGTCTTGCTTGCTCTCCTTTGTTGACCCTCTGTTTTTCCAGGTATAATGTCTTTTGCAGCCATTATTAAATTCATACTAAAGTCTCCAACTCTAATCAACAATTTTATTTTTTCATTATTTTTCTAGGCTTTCTCACTTTTATTTGGTGTATGGAATCTAAAACCTGTCTGCTTTTTCAATTTTTCAATGTTACTGTTATCTGAAAAAATTTTGATTGCTTTTCCTTTCTACTTACTTATAAATTCTTTCTTGAGTTTATAAATCCTTACTGAACCTAGCCGATCACAAATCCATTTGGAACATTATGTTTTCCAGTCTTTTCCTATCGATGGAATGCTTTTCAAATGCTTTGTCTCTATCTCTCATGGATTGCCATCTCTCCAGCCTCTAGTATAAATTTGCATGCCATTATGAGACTATTTAGCTTCTACTTACTTATCACAATACCTTGCGTCAGCTACTAATCATCAGTTCAGTCATTTGGTCATAACTAATTGTAAGACTCTACCTAATCGCAAAGTGAAGGACATATTTGGCCCTTCTCATGCTTAAAAGGTAAAAACATGGAAGCAAAATTTCCATCATGTTTTCCACATCCAGTTGTTCTAAATGGCCACCCTTTCCCCACTTAAATATTTTCTAATCATTTGTTTTCTTATTGCATATGACATTTCTTATTGGTGATTTTTCATTCATTCCTGCAACTAGATTTTAAGTTTCATGAGGGCAAAGATCACACAGGATGTATTCATTCTTTTGTTGTTGTTTACAAAGATTGAAGAGTGAAGAATAGAGTTTCTTTTCTACCACAAAGCAAGTGTTACTGAACACTCAAGGGGTTCTTTCCATAGTCAATCACCAATAAGACAAACAGACTGCAATATCCATAAGCACTTTATTACGCAGATCTGGGAGACAGCGAGTCACCTCCAAGACTCCCTGTCTGGGAATGGTCATCAGGTTTTATACTAGGGTGTAACTCTAGCTCACTTAACAATGCACTTTTGTTAGTAAGAAAAGGTAATTTCTACATCTGAAAAGAATAGTTTATATTTGAATACTAGTAATTCAGGAGGTGCATCCTATCTCCATACCTTTTCAACCTATATGCAGAACAGATTATCCGAGGGACTGGGCTCTATGAGGAGAAATGTGGGGTCAAGACTGGTGGACGATTTATCAACAATCTGCATTATGCAGATGACACAACCCTGCTTGCTGAAACTGAAGAGGACCTGAAGC
>NW_006399752.1:17054655-17061371 GCF_000299155.1 Elephantulus edwardii
AGAGAGAGAGAGAGAGAGAGAGAGAGAGAGAGAATTCTAAACTTATTAATACCACCCTATCACAAGCACCATGCCCATTTTATTCAGCTCCTGATTGCAGCTCTCCGTTAGAGGCCATAACTATCGGAGCACCTCTCTACCCTACAACACAAAACATCTCACGCTCCTAATCACGTGCCTCTTAGCAGGTAGTAAACCCAGTCAGGGTTAGGCGGGCACCAGGGAGCAGACAGAGGATGAAGCAAGTCCCCGGTGCAGCTGAAGGGCCACCTGGACGGCCACCCCCACACGCTTTCATGAGAGTCACCAAACCACAGTGGAGGATGGGAGAGCAGCAGGCTCGGCAAAGCAGAGACTCAGAGACTCGCCCACGATTTCCTCCTAGGCTCCTTCCTCCCAGCTCGGCTGACCCGAGTCTTGTTTACTTAGTGCTATTGTCTGGTCTGTATGGGTCCTCATCTTCCCACACCTCCCCCATTTCGCCTCTCCCTACCCACCCGGACCTAGTTTCTTTTAAGGAAGTGGAGCCTTTTTCACTTTAACTGTAGATAATAATTGAAGAGGAATAACTATTTTCCTGTATTTTTTATATTCTCTAACGAAGTAGTTTCACTTCCTTAGAAGCAAAGAACTGAGACTGTTCACACTTGCCTCTTTGTGATTGTTCCTTTGCTCATTTGCATGGCCTTCTTGAGTGGTTGGGTAGTAATAGACAGCTGTGATGCCTCTGTTAATTTCATTTGCCTCTTGACCTAGTGGTAAGAAGGTGCTCTACAATCCAAAAAGCACGCAATGTGAATCCACCAGCCGGTTCACGGGAGAAGTTTGGACAATCTCTTCTGGCGTGATTTACTACCTCTGAAAACCTGCTAGACAGCTATGGGTTGGTTGCAACTTGATGGCACATAACAACAACAGTAATTACACTCTCAGTTCTCTTCCTAATTAGATAACTTTCATCTGAAAGTCTTCTTTCAAAGGTCTTCTCCTTCCAAATATTAATATTTGTACATTCTAAATTTCCATCCTTTTAAGATTCTCTCTCTTATAGTCTCTCCTGGACTCACCATTCAGTAGGCTTTCAGCCCTGGACAAGGCAATTGACCTTTTTGTGACTCAGTTATTTGTAAGATTAAGACAATATTAATTACCTCACAGGATAGGAAAGGCTTCACATCTGTGGTTTAAAAGATTGCTATGACAAGTAGTGATTTTGTAAAATCATATATAACATGAGAAAATCTAGACAGTATTATAGAGTGAACTATCTCAGTTTTATAAGGACAAATACTGCATAAGCCCATTACTGCAAAATTAGAAAGATAACTAATAATACACGTATAAATGCTCAAAATAGGAAAGGAAAAGGGGGAAGAGGTAAAAAAAGGGGAAGATTAGAAATTGCTAGGATAGCAGCAAGCAGGTAGATTAGGGAGAGGGTGAAAGAATAGGAAAGATTTAATTGGGACTTTAAAAGACAGTGCAATGGTAGGCTTAGAGCAATGCTGATTAATTATGTAAATTTATATAAAAACCATGTACACAAATGATTATATGAGGCACACTGGAATGAAAGATTGTATAACACTATGTATACGAATTTTTAAAGTGGAGTAGTTCTAGAGTACTTGTTTTGGGACAGAATCTATTTTCAGGTCTTGCTTTAGCTATCTCTGTCTCACTCCATCTCAGGCACCTCTATTCTTAGTAATGCTAACTTTATTCTAATTCTTTGAACATGCATATCCTGGCTTTCCTTGGGACTATGCTATCTCGCCTGCTCTTCTTGCTAGCTTTAATGGTATTTCTCTGTTCATTCCCCGGTGAACTGCTCTCCTTCTTTAGCACTCACACCAAAGTCACCTTTCCATTGATGTCTTATTCAGTATCCCCAAGGGGACAGGTTGTGCCAAGAAATATGGAGGACAACTACCTGGTCAAATGACTGGAAGTGGTCCATATTTATTCCCATTTAAAAAAAAAAAGGTGACCTGACAGCGTGTGGAAATTATTGAACATTATCACCAATATCAGATCCAAGCAAAATCCTGCTCATGAGTATCTAAAAATGACTAGAACATTGACAGAGAACTATCAGAAATACAAGCAGGGTTTAGAAGAGACTGTGGCACTAGGGACGTTATCACCATTGACAGCTAGATCTTGGCTGAAAGCAAAGAGTATCAGAAGAATGTCAATCTGTGTTTCATGGCCTATGCAGAAGCATTTGACTGTGTAGATTGTAACAAATTGTGGCTAAACGTAAGTAGAATGGGAATCCCAGAACATTTATTTGTGCTCACGTAAAACCTACACTTGGACCAGGAGGAGGCAGTGGTCAGAACAGAGCAAGAAAACACTGCCTGGCTCAAAATCAGGAAAGGAATACATCAGGGATGCATCCTGTCTCCATATCTTTTCAATGTGTATGTGGAACAGATCATTTGGGAGGTTGGGCTTTATGAGGAGGAATGTGGTATCAGGATTGGAGGAAGACTCACTAACAGCCTGTAGTATGTAGGTCATACAACTTTGCTTGCCAAAACTGAGTAGATCCTGAAGCATTTGCTGGAGAAGGTCAAGGATTGTATTCTTCGTTATGGATTGAACCTTAACCTCAAGAAGACAAAGATTCGAACCTCTGGGCCAATTGGCAGTACCATGATAGAGAAGAAGTTGAAGTTATTAACAATTTCAGCTTGCTTAGCTCCACAATCAACACTCTTGGCACTAGTTAGTAGTCAGGAACTCAAAAGACAAATTGCATTAGGGAAATATAGTCTCAGAGACCTCTTCAAAGCTCTAAAAAGCTGTACTGTCACACTAAATACTAAGGTGCACTTAATTCAGGTCATGGTCTTCACAATATCTTGCATCAGAAAGTTGGACAATGACAAAGGGTGACAGAAGAAGAATCAATGCCTTTGAGTTGTAGAGTCTGAGGAGAGTCTTCAACAAACCATTGCCTTCCAAGAGAACAGACAAGCCTCTCTTGGAGAGGGTGAAACTAAACTTCTTTGGAGGCAAGGATTTTGAAGCTCCATCTCATGTACATAGGGCTCACGGTCAGGAGGGACTAGTCCTTGGGGAAGGACATCATGTTTAGAAGGGTGGAATGACAGAGCAGGAAGACCTTGGATGAGGTGGATTGACTCAGTGACTCGGGTAATGGGGCTAGGTAGGTCAGAGGTGGTGAATTTGGCTCAGAATAGAGCAGGGTTCAGAACTATTGTATGTAGGGTTGCTTTGAGTTGCAGGTGACTTGATGGCACAGAACAGCAACAACCAGGAGACCTAAAGCTATGTGATTTGCATCCACCAGCTTCTCTGCAGGAGAAAGATGCACAGTCTCCTCCTGTGTGATTTGATGCCTCTGAAAAGACACTGAGGTCAGCTATTAGTTGGTTCTGACTCTAGATACTGAACAACAACAGTCCATCAGTAAAAATGAGAGAAACTGTGGAAATATTTGTAATGTGCCTCCTGAAGTATTATTCCCCAGCCGTCTGTCTCCTGCAGTAATCTGGGAGCTCCCAGAGGATCAGGACCTTCCTCATTGCTGCATCTCAGCAGAGGTAGTTGCTCTCTTTGCTCACCCTTTTTAACCTGAAGTTGCCCCTCATCACCCTGGGCTGCCAACTTGTTGTGTTTGGAGTCTGCAAGCTACTCTGCTGGAGAAAGATGAGCAATCTTCTCTTGTGTGTTTTTTTGCCTCTGAAAACTCACTGGAGGGTCGGTCAGCTATGGGTTCATTCTGAGGCATTAGCACACGACAATAACAACAAGAACAGTGGGAGGCCTGGTGATCTGGTCTGTGGAGAGTTGGACTGCTAATCCAAAGGTGGCACCTTTCTGTTGGTTTATATCTATCAGAATTTCCACAGGAGAAAAATGGGCAATCTCCTCTGTGTGATTAACAGCCTCAGAAAATAAGCTGAAGGGTCAGGGCTGACTCTATAGCAGTGAATTTTAGTTTGACTTACTTGACTGTATTAGCTCATGCTAGAATGTTGTTGGTGTTGCAATGAGATAATATAAAGAATCCAGTTTAGGATTTAGAACACACAATCTTGCTTGCTGAAACTGAGGAGGAAATGAAGTGCTTGCTGCCAAAGATCAAGGGCTGCAGCCTTAGACATGATTGAAGCTCAACATCAAGAAAACAAAGATTCTCACCACTGGGTCGATTGGTAGCATCATGATAGATGGTGAAGACATTGAGGTTGCTAACAGCTCTAGTTTTCTTGGCTCCACAATCAACACTCTTGGTACCAGCAGCCAGGAAATAAAAAGACCAATTGTACTGAGAAAGTCTGCTGTCAGGGACCTTTCCACAGTACTGAAGAGCAACAATGTCAGTCTAGGGACCAAGGTGCACAGTCTCTTAGGCCATGGTCTTTGCAATTACTTACTATATGTCTGCGAACTGGATGATGAATGATGCAGAAGAATTCATGCCTTTGAGCTGTGGTGCTGAAGAAGAGTATTTATTGACTATATCATGGACTTCTAGGAGAACAAACATGTTCTTCCTCCAGAGGGTGAAACCAGGCTGCTCCCTGAAGACAAGGATTCTGAAGTTCCATCTGACATACTTTGGATATGTTGTAAGAAGAGACCAGTCCTTGGAGAGGGACAACATGCATTGGAGGATGGAGGGACAGGGCAAAAGATGAAGACCCTCGATGAGATGGATTGACTCAGTGACTTGGGAAATGGGTGGTAGGGTGGGTAGACAATAAGATTGGCTCAGGATAGACCAGGGTTCAGAGTTTTTGTACATAGGCTGACTATGAGTTGCCAGCAACTTGAAAGCATATAACAACAAATAACAACATTTCAGTTACCTTTTATAAAAGGTTTTTAAAAAGTGATAACTTAGTATGTGCCGTTGTTGTAAGGTGCTATTTTCACTGTTTCTGACACACTTAAGCCCATTGCTCCAATCATCATGTCAACCCATCTCGGTGGGGCTTTTTTCCTTTTGCTGACCCTGCACCTTTCCAGGCATAATATCCTTTTCCAGTGAATAACCTTTCCTAGTAACATGTCCAAAATGGGAGAGAGAGATGAAACTTTTTCATCCTTGCCTCCAAGGTAAATTTTGGCTGCACCTTTTCCAAGACATACCTGTTTTTTTTGCAGTTCATGAAATATTCATTACTTTTCTCCAATAGCACAACTAAAGACATAAGATCTTCTGCATCATTCATAATCCAGCTTGCAGATGTATAGCACATAATTCAGAAGGCTATGACCTGAATCAGGAACACCTTAGTCCTAAAACTTACATCACTGCTCTTCAGTATTTTGAAGAGGTCCCTGACAGTAGACTTTCCCAGAGCAATATGTCTCCTGACTGCTGGTACCAAGGATGTTGATTATAGATCCAAGTAATATAAAATAATTAATAGTTTAGATCATTTCTCCGTCTATCATGATATTGCCCACTGGCTCAGTGTTCAGGACTTTTGTCTTCTGGATGTTGAGATGAAATCCGTATGGAAGGTTGTAGTCTTTTATCGTCTCCAAGAAGGGCTTTAGGTCCCTCTCATTTTCAGCAAGCAAAGTTGTATCATCTGTGTAGGTTGTTTCTATCCTGATGGCACATTCTTCTTCATAGAGTCTGGCTTCATGAATTATTTGTTCTGCATACAGATTTAATAGGTATGGAGAAGGATGTGCTAGAGGGCTCTAATTCGCTATTATAATGGATTTGTGTTCTCTGGGAGTATTTCTACTTTTTAAAAATCATGTTTCATTCATGTACTCTTGTGTTGTACACAATCTTTCACTTACATTATGTTTCACACAATCACTCATATGCACTGTATGTCGTACAACCAATCACTGAGCTCAGCTGAGCAGGAACCAAAGAAAGAAATAGATATTCAGTAAGCAATCTATTATCTGATAATGCATAAAGAGCATTTAAGTCTATAGGCTATAAAGCATTTGAAATTATTTGGGGAAATAAAAATCAATAGATGATGGTGCTGTAAATGAGGGTTGTGTTTACATTTCCCATTATGTTACACATGAGGTTATTCTGGCAGCCTTGGAGAAATAAAGATTTGAGCTGTCAACCTAAAGGCACATGGTTCAAATCCACCAACTGCTCAATGGGAGAAAGATGAGCAATCAACGTGTGTGAGATTTACTCCTTCTTTTACCCATTAGAGGGTCAGCTATGGGTTGGCTCCAACTCAACAACAACATGAATGAGTTAGAATCAGCTCAGCAATGACTAAAAACAACAAACTTGGTCCAACAAGCAGTAGAAATATCACAGTGTTCAATGTCGACTTTTAGCAATGCCCTAATTTGAAAAAAAAAAGGAAATGTTAAATAATGTATTTCCTTATTTGTGAAACTTTAAGATTATACTACATCATACCCAAAATCTCTTTGAGCGATAATGGTCTGTATTGCACATAAAGAAACAGGTGTGATCTAAAAACTGTAAACTCTTGGTCAGATCATTAGAAAATTCAATCTAAAATTGAAAAGAAAGAATTTAAAATGCTTTCCAAATGAGAAAAACAACAAAAATCTCCACAAAACTGCAGTCCATTCTATTCCTTCTGTATAATGTTGTGGTTGTTCTGTGCCATCGAGTTGCTTGTGACTCACAGCGACCCTATATACAAGAGCCCTAAACACAGTTCTATCCTGTGCCAACCTCGCTGTCTCAAACACACTCATTCCCACCACTC